>NW_026623337.1:639331-716228 GCF_030028575.1 Malurus melanocephalus
GTCCTAAAGGAGAATTTATATGGTATGTCATGGAACAGCAAACTGTTCTGTTTTSCCTTCATATTTTTATGAGAAATGGTATGTTCTCGTTCTGTTTGTGCCTCCACTAGACTACATTTCCTTTGACAGGCAGAGATATTCCTTATTTGGGGAATGCAAAGGGCAAAACTGTTGCAGAACAAACATGAACAGGAACCCTTGCTTTATCTGAGGTCTTAGACCYGAATAAGACTGTTCAGATAATTGTATAAGAATCTGGTTTCTGAGGGAAAACACATTTTTTAGACCAAACCTCAGGCCACATTTAACARCTCTCTGACTGGGAAGCGTTGTCAGATGTTGGATGAAATTTCAGATCTCAGTTGGTGGCAGGGAGGGAGGCAGAAAGGAGAGCAGGCAGGTAAATGAGGCGCTCCCCTGGGATTTGGGAGCAGCAGCCTCACTCTGTGCAGTTCAAGCAGGTATTTAAACCTTGGCTGCTTATCAGATCCTGCCACCTGAAGGGCCAAATTCTGGACAAGAAGGTCAGGCTGGGTTCAAGGACAGGACCCGGGTCCAGCTCTGGGAGAATGGAAAGTGTGTGGGCATGCTGGAAAATCCTTCTAGAGCCAGAAGCTTCCCYGCTGCTCTGCTGTCCCCTGGAAAGGGGGGGCTGAGAGTGCAATTGAAGATGCACCTCAGCACACCAGTGCCATGGCCAACCAGGCTTGTCCTTGGATTTAATTCAGATGGGTTCATGGYCAGCTTGCTCTCTCCTGTGGGACAACTGCCCTGTGCCTGCTCTTGTAGTTTGTAGAGGAAAAATAGTAAATTTTATGCCAGCTTGTGATTCCTGTTGAAATCAGTGAAAATAATGGAAATTGCATTTCCAGTTTCCAGACCATGGCTGATATCACTCACCAAATCAGCCTGTGAATAGCTGATGCACATAACTCAGGACTGAATGATGTTATGGAATTGCTCCTCAAGGGCACAGTGATTGCTTCAAGGATGGGACACAGGCACCAACATGCCGCAGAGGACATGTCCCTGGTGCCCTCAACCAGTGCCAAGGCAGACATTGTTGTCACCTTTGAAAGTAATTCCCCAAATGACCATTCAGGCTGCTGTGGTTGTGCACGCCCAAGGTAAAACGTGTCATGGTGGAAGGAAACCAGCTGAGTAAGWAGCTCATTATTAAGGGCTTATAACTAATTACACTTTTCACGTGATTCAGTAATGTGGTAGGACCAGGTCTGGCCAAACATTTGTTTTTCCAGTTGTGTGGTATCCTTGGGAGGGGAGAAATGAAAGAGAGATATCTAAGGGGGAGGGCTCATCTCAAAATACAGGGAGTGAAACAGTCTCTGCAAAGCACAGATTGAGGCAGCCTGCTCTGAAAAATATTTGGCAAAAAGCATATAATGAGTTTTTCAGATTTCTAATATTTCCCTTTTTAATATTTTTTTTTATTTAGAGGACAATCAAAGTTTTAASTAAAAAGTGATCTCCCTTAACAGCACTGAAATTGCTTACAAATAGGCAAATTATGATTAAAAAAGCAGAATTGTAGAAGGAACTGATGGAAAACATCCCTTCGCTTAAAAAAATCATTCTTTTGCCAGTGCAGGGCTAAAGCACACATTCTACAGGCGCTTCCATGCAGTCAAGCTTTAAAGCTGACTTTAAATTTTCTTCTCAGATCTAAGGTTTTCCTCTGCTGCCATCCCAGCCTTTCAGAGTTTCAACAGCTTAATATTCTGCTTGGCCCACGGGGAGAGAGGAGCGTACTGAGGATCCAAATACAAAGCACATTTCTGCCTGCATTCCGTGTAACCTGACTAGACACTCCAGTTGGCAGACACCAGATGGTTGATTGGAGTCTCTAGTCAGCCTCTGCGATTGCCGGAGCCTTAAGGACAAAACAGCACCGGGGAGATGGATTTGATACGATCATGAATCACTTCTGGGACCACGGCGGATAACTTAGGATAGGAGTCATGCAGGTCACCTTCTCAGAGCTCCTTCTGCTACCAAGAGCAAGCAGAGACAGGGGAAGATTGATATTAGAGAGGGAATGATGATGGATATCGTTAGCGGGGCACTAAGGTGTGTTTGGGATTTGCTGAAAATCTTCCCACAGTGTTTTGGGAGCACTGACAAGCAGAAGGGGATGGGCTTTTCAGAGTAAAAAAAAAAAAATAAAAAAAAAGGCAAATCTTGTTGAGGTGGAAAAGAAGGAAAATGAATAGTTCTGCTTCATCTAAATGATACTGCAAGTGCTTCTAACAAAGTATCAGATGGGTATTCAGGAATACAGAATGAGCAATATGAAAATGTCCCCATTAAAACTAGGTGGTTATTATTAAAAAATCTTAAGCAGCTATTCAGATTATAAAATGAATTTCCTGCAGCTGTACTCACATCACTTTTTCCACGTTTCAGAAATCCTTTAGTAACTGATTTATTTTTCTACACTCTCAAGTTTTCATGAAGAGGCGCAAGCATCAGGCTGGCGTGCTCTAGAGCCTTTTGCATTTCTACTCAGAATCATTCTATTTATGAGAGAAAATTTGTACAAACAGAAGGAAAAGGCTTCTAAAAACCTCAATTAGAACTTGAAGCAGATCTCAGGGGATATTATACATCCTGGACAAGACTCTGACTGCACCTTTTGTACCTAATACTTGCATCAAGTTTTTTGGTCATTTGCAAAAAAAAAAAAAAAAGGAGAATTACATTTATATTACAAACACTGCCAAGAAACCCATAGTAACAGATTTTGCTTAGGATGCCTCAGTCTTGGAGACTTGGTTTTTAAATATCAAAGAATTGTTGTTTCTTTTAAAGAAACTACTTGTTAGACACAAAACTGTTGTGTTTTATTCGAGCTCCTGTCTTCATTACAGAAGAAACTGAATTAAATTTTCAAGAAGAGCAGAATTAAATTTTCTAGAAGAGCAGAAGAAATTTTCTGAATTAAATTTTCTAGAAGAGCAAAATAAATTTTCAAAAATATCCACAGTCCATTGGAGCAACAGTGGGAAAGCAGGTTCTACCAGGAGTTTAGATATTGGAACCCCTAAAAGCATGACCTTTACCACAAACAAAGGAATAATTTACAACCTTTCCTTTACTACTTGGGACTTCTGTATTTCAAAAGTTTCATCAACTGTGAAAATACCACACTATAAAATATATATTAGATAGAAGATAAAATAGAAGATAAAATAAGAAAAATATAAGATAAAATATATTGACACTCTACCAAAATGATTTACATGTTTTTGAATAAGATCTACCCACTACACCCAGCTTTCCAAATGCTGGAAAATGGTGTCTCGTCTACCTGAGAGAACCATCTAAATCTTCTTATTAACACCCCTAAATAATGGTCCTCAAGCCAAGCTGATTGTGGGTCAGGAACAGTCAGTTCTGCCTTCAGATGTTGTAAGCCATGGTTTTTTATCYGAGATGTGTGTTGGGTTTATGTTCTGTGGAACAACATCATCACTTTCTGGCATTTAGTTGTTAAACCTTGCACCACTTACTTGCCATTCCGAGGGTTTGATGATTCTGTTTAAAAGGCAATAAAGGAAAGCTTCCCTCAAACCTCCCAACCCTTGTGATGCTTATTGGGACTACTGGGGGTGCAGCAAGGAAAGCAATATCTGACAATGAGAAAATCTTCCGTAAGCCAAGTGCAATTTATTGATCTAGTTGACTCAATTACAGCCGTGACTCACTCTCCAAAAATTGTTTGAATTTCTTTACTTCTGCTCACACAGTGCTGAATGGTTGGACCCATCCTTAAGTTTCAATCTTCTCATGTTTTACTTGTGCCAGTGGTAGTTCAGTGATTGCAGAATAGAAAGGAGGAGGATTTCTTTAATTACTTTTCTGTACCTCACTGTCTTGGATTCTATCCATGTAGAGTTGAACATGTTTCATGTAAAGTGTGCAAATATGTGTCTTTTCTCAGCTACTCTTTGACATTTTCAAAGATAGTTCCCTCTTCCCATATCTAGCTTGACAGTCAATCAAGCACAGAGGAACAAGGAGAAAAAGAAGATCAGGGAATGAAGAAATGAAGMCAGAGAGCAAATCTAAGGGGAAAAAAATTGCAAAGAATAAAATGAAGGATGAAACAGGAAAACTTTTTGACATAAATTCATAAGCTATTGTTCAGTAAAAAAAAAAAAATAAAAAAGGAAAAATAGGTGTTTTTCCCATCATTGTCTATCTCCAGCTCTCTTTCAGTGTTGTCTCTCTGGCACGCAGATTTTCCTACTTTTTGGCCCACAGATTTCCCTTGCCTTTACCATAATACATATTAATTTGTGGAAGGAGTTCACTGTGCGAATTCACCACACAAAACGTGGCTGAAGTGAGCYGCAGGGTGACAATTCATGTGACGCATGAGAACCCTTCAGGAATTCTSTGCTGATCTTTCCCTGCACTCCCCCATGGAGACTTTGCCATGGTTACTTGCTGCTTGCAGGTGTCACCAGGCTCCCTTGCTTTTCAGTCTCACTGAAGTCAGGGAGATCTGAATCCAAGAGCAGAAGTTGGCCTTTACGATTCACTTCCATGTAGCATATGTTACTATACTGTATACCAAGAAATGTAACTGAGAAGAGCCGTGGTATTTACAGTATGCTAAAATTTAACTGTTGCTATAGCCTTCTGAAAGCCTGTGGGCCACATTCCAAAGACTTTTCCCATGTGTTACCTCATCTCGTGTGAGGTAGGACTCCGACTGATGAGGAACAAATGACGCAATATGAATAARGATTCAGGATCTGGCTCCGTGCCCRTTAGTCCAGTGGTGRCAAATCCCCTTAAAGAGCGGGRCAGGAGAGGTAGCACTGAGCAGAGTGAGGGACACTGATTGAATTTTTTTAAGAGACATTCAGCAAGTGGCAGTGAGTTTTCTTTCTGAGACAGAGGGATGAAGCTGAAGGTGTTGGGGTGGCTATGGGAAGCATTAAAAAAGACACTGCCAATAAAATCAGTGACACAGAGACCAGCCCATGGCACACTTGTTGAATTTTAAAGAACTGTAATATGTTATTGGGTCAAGCATATCCATCATTCCTCAGCCTGATTATTCCTCCTCTTATTGCACCAATGGTCCCAAAGCAGTGAGGTAATCGGCACTCTACAGAAGAAGTGTGGAAATCTTCTCACAGTGTGGTTGTGTGTTGGTGTCTGTACCTCCAGGTGGGTGWCACTGGCCACACGACCCTGTCCATGCATCCCTCTGCCTGCAATGCAATTTTACAACAGCAGGATTAGAGCAGATTGCTGGCATTATGGCAGCAAGGATATTGTTGGG
The DNA here is from genome assembly GCF_030028575.1 of Malurus melanocephalus. Classification (NCBI taxonomy): domain Eukaryota; kingdom Metazoa; phylum Chordata; class Aves; order Passeriformes; family Maluridae; genus Malurus; species Malurus melanocephalus. Next base: position 644,649 of record NW_026623337.1, read on the forward strand.
AGTAACTTGGCAATCCTCGTAGGTGTTCTGACACTGGCTCTTTGCTCAAGGGCRAGGACAGCAGAGGGGATTCTGGATACAAACCAATGAGAGAAATAATGTCAGAAAGGTTCAGAAGATGAAAGCAATGACAGTAAATAAGTCTGAAATTATTTTAGGTTTACATACTTTAAGTCCTCAGTGACTGAAAACACAGCCAAGAATTGCTTCAGCAATATTCCTTCATAAATCTGCATAATAATCTCTCAGAGGGGCTTTGGTGAAATTACAAGTATTCATTTACTAAATTGGGTTCAGTGTCTGTATCATACGCTGTATGAATATTCAGTGCCATGAATTCATCYGAACTATACTGAAGTTAGTGTGTCCACAAATTCTCTTTCGAATGATAACACAGACAGTGGGCATAGGCAGAAAGGGCTTTCCYTGGAATGAACAAAAAACAACTTCCACTAGAGTCCGGCAAATAAAATAAATGTTTAGCAGCCAAGTTCCTAAGAATGGCAGAAATACATTCGTGTAATTTTTTTCATGTGAAATTTCTGATCTTTATAGCTCTAAATTCAGCAACAAATGTTTTCATGCAGCAATTGTTGCAAGAAAGGGAACATGAACAAAATGCAAAGGATTTATGAGAGGTTTATCAAATAATACAATAATAACTGCCAGGCAGATGGTAGAAAACTGTTTGATTGGGAGACTAATAAAACAAATACTGAATATAAAGTACAGTAATCTTCATRTGAAGAAATGACCAGTCTTAGGTGACTGAGAAAATTTTCCAGAGTCAAAAATTGGACTGTGAGATGCAATAAGTACACCTGGATAATTGTCCAGTGTTATGTACATAATGAATCAAACACATGAAAAACCCCATCCCTTTTAAAGGAAATCTGGGTTATTCAGGGTCTGCAGCTGTGTGATGAATCAAACAGAGGTTATCAATATTCTCAACATTTGTCCACAATCATCATGTTCACTCTTGGTCTGGCCTCGCCAAGCTAACCCGAGCCAGCAGCTCTTTCCCTCCAAGGCTGCTGAACTTAAGATGTTGCAGCAATTTCACAAAAAAAAAAAAAACCAAAAAAACAAAAAAAAAACCAACCCCCCCCAAAAAAAAAAAGTACCTCACAACTTGGAGGTTTCAGAAGCTGTCTGTGGCAAATTGAGAGAGACCCAAGAAGTCACTCATGCGACTTAGGAGAAGGTGGTGCACTTCGAAGGCAAATGTTCAGTGGGTGGTTTCTGTGGACCAAATGGCAGCAAATGAAATGCAGAGCAGAATGATAACTATGAGAAACTGCTCCAGAGGATGGTTTCTTGACTGCTTATGTGAAATGGCACAGAAGTTACAGCTTATTTCCACAGAAGGCATCACTATCTGAGGTTTTATTTTTGTCAGTGGTCATTGCAGACAGACCACTGGATTTTCTTTTATTTCTCTGTTTATTTTTTTTTTCTCCTTTCTAAATTTTGTTAATTCCTTCATCTCACATGAGAATTTTTTAGTGCTAATTTGTGTTTTACCCAGTATCTAAAGAGAGTTAAATTCAATACRCAGTTCACAAACCTCCAGCACTTCCAGGAATTGTGTTTGTGTTTTTCTGACAGGCTGAAAGAGTTGGGGTTGTTCAGCCTGGAGAAGAGAAGGCTCTGGAGAGACCTGAGGGTACCTTCCAACACCTGAAGGCGGCCACAAGTGATCTGGAGAGAGACCTTTCACAAGGGCATGGAGTGACAGGGGGAGAGGGAATGGTTTCAAACTGAAAGAGGGCAACTTCAGAACAGATATTAAGAAAAAAAAATCTTTGCTGTGAGGGTTGTAAGGCACTGGAATAGGTTGCTCAAAGAGGTTGTGGCTGCCCCACCCCTGGAAATGTCCAGGTTGGATGGGGCTCTGAGCAGTCTGGTCTAATGGAARGTGTCCCTGACCATGGCAGGGGGGTTGGAACGAGAYGATTTCTAAGGTCCCTTCCAACCCAAGCCATTCTATGGTTCWGTTATTCCTTGTAAGGTAAATGATGTGATTTATACTCAAACTGTGCCTCTTGACATTTCTACTGGTTATTCTTAGCTCTTATTCATGGTATGATCTGTTTCCTCCATTTGGTCCATTATTGAGGCCAAATGGAGAAGTGTTTAGAGGGAGTTTGCACTTCATTATTACAGGGCATTTAATCTTCATATCACTTGCTCTGYGGGTGAATGAAGAATTTCAGATGCCAGTCCTGCACCTTTTCTGGCAATAAATTAATTAATATAAAAATCAAGGTGTATACATAGTGTATTTACTCCTGTATATTTCCTTACCTTTTTTTAGCCCAGCAGAATGGAAAAATACCACAACAAAGGCTTCAAGACTCAAGTTGATAAAAAAAATGAGGAATTCGGTCCAAACTAAAAAGAAAAATGCACAGGATAGCACTAAGGTCCTGTATGGTCATGAGGGAATTTGTGAAGCAAGCAAGGAAATTAATTTCTGAGGGGCTGAGGAAGAGTTTCAGGAATGAGTGGCAAGAGGATCAGGGAAGCAGGATCAGCTCGAGGTTGTGATTTAGAACTCGTTAGTGGTAATAACAGGGCACAGGGCTTGGTGCATTTGCTCTTCTACTATTCCTAGGTGAAATGGCAAACTCTGAGCTTCATGTCTGCTACATAACACTGGAGTTCATTACCTGGAGACTTTCTCAGACTCCTGCCAAATTAAACAAAAAAAAACCCCAACCCCCTGCCAAACAAATACTAATAATTTTCTGTGCAATCAGTATGACAATGAGCTGACAGGCAGTCTGACTTCTTCCTTTACTTAAGAACAGTCACTGCCTCCTAGGGAGAATGAAATYGAGCTGCTACCACCAAAGTTTCAGAGACTAAGTAGTCACGAGAGGGACTACTATTTCATATTTCATTAGGAAATAAAATGTACCTGGATGATTTTGAGAAAAATCATCCCTTCAGTTTTGATCTCTAAGTGATGTCACTAGCATTGTTCCCATCTGTCATCACACAAGGTCAGGAGAATGCTTTGAATTCAAATTGTTTGCAAAACTGCTGAACAGCTGCTTCCAGGTGGAGTGGAAGTTTCACACCCAGGAACTGTTTCAAAGAGGGGAAATCTATGATTTTCTGGTGAGATACCTCACCAGACCCTGGATCACCTAGTGCTATCTTCAGCCCCCTCTCCCTCTTTTTTTTTTTTTTTTTTTTTTCCTAATGATAGGCAGCTACTTTAAAGAGCTGTAAAAGAAAATGCTGATCATTGTACTTTCCCCCCAAAGTTGCAAGACTTTAGGCTTTTGGATTCTTTCACCTGAACATCCTCCACCTAAGACTAGATTGCTTTCTCGGTGCCAGAGTAACAATCAGAAAATTTTGGTCAACAGCCTCCCTTTGCATTGGTTGTTRTCCATCCATGCATAAATTCATTGTCTTATGTCAAATGCCATATCATCGTAAGGTATAAAAGAGGCAGAAAGCATACTAATAATTTGGAGTCTGTGACACTGCTCTGTTGCCTAGTGAGGGCATTGATTATGCTCAGGAGAAGTTTGAGGAACAGCTTTCTTTAGTCTCAAATTTGCGACAGTTCCCCTTTGAGTTGGCAGTACATTAATGGAAATGGAAACTTGCCTCATTCTAAATGTCAGAATAATAGAGCACCAAAAACAATTCAGTCATGTCTTTCAAACCACGCACATATGGTTCAGCACCAAATGTCACTATTCTTCCCCACTTCCTTTCCATTTGTCACTATCTCTGTTGATTATCATTGTTTGGGTTAAAACTTTCCTGAAGGCTCAGTGCAAGGCTCACCTTGACAGCAGCGTATTCCCAACATATTCTACACTTGGTATATGCCCAGTATAGTCCTCCCAAATGCAATGGATTTCTCTTTCTTAAAATGCAGGTTTAGGGCTCAAAAGGGTGACTCAGGTTGGTCTTGTTTTACCTCTTGTGATATAGTTTATATTCTGGTTGCCATCCAGAATTTTCCATRGATATATTTCCTGCCCCAAAGGATTTCAGCCCCATGGCAGATGTAAAGCAACAGCTAGGAGAGGCAAAAGGTGTGGGAAGGGAAAAAGGACAGACGAAGCAGATTTACAAACACAACATGAAAAAAGTGTCTCAATGGATTGGTAAACCTTCAAAAAAATAAAATATTCCAGAATTGCAAAATGTCCCAAATATGCAGCCTGTGACCACATGATTGCATGTTATTTTCACTTTTTCTTCCCAGAGGATGTTGGCCTCATTCAATGAGCAGAATGGGTGACATTCACTTAATGATTTTTCTGTGTCACAGTGCTGTAACTTGTAAAAATAAATGCCTCAATTAAGTTGTTTTTAGTTGGGGAAAAAAATGCATTTTTTGTCTTCTGGCCYCTTTTTGAGCACAAAATAAACCAAATAAATTCAATTGGAAACACATATCTGGCTTTGGAATTTCTAAACGACTGGTGCTGAGAAAATGGAATTGTTCAGTAGTAATTGTCATTCTTGTCCCTCAATGTCAACCACTAGGTGGTTCGCCATGGGAGGGAGGATACTACTGCATATTATTTCACTAATTTGTGAAATACTATTTGTATTTTCTTAGTTACTTGTGCTTCCCTGTTGCTGGAGAAGCATTCAGAAATGACTGCAACATTAACAGCTATGATCAAATCTGACAAACTTGTTTAACACACACTGCAAACCAAAGCTCAAAATTGATCTTTTTTTGAGTATCAAACACTTTGCCCTAAACTTCTTTTGGCAGATTTCATTTTTGTTTTCACTTTCACTCAGCTCTTCTCTTGGTCCAAAGCATGGCCTGATGAATGTGGATTTGTTCTATTTTAAAAATGCATGAGAACCTGATTTCCCAACAACCATTTAAAATCACTAATCATGTTAGCAAGCTGAAGTATCTTATTTCTTTGCAYCAAAAATGAACAGAAATATAAATAAAATTGAGAACGCAGAACTTAGTTTTTGGTAGATAACCATTCTTTTGCAATTGAAGGCTCTCCTTTTACAGCAAAGTCTTATACATAACTTTAAGACACCCAAAGAACCTATGTATTCCTTAAGCAATAAGAAAATCCACAACAGAAATAAAAATAAAGTTGAAATGCATGTTAGGTTCCCTAAAATTAACTTGGAAGTCTATTATGTTCCTGTGAGAATGACTGTCAGGAGCTACAGCACATACGTCAGAAAGCTTTTAAACAAAATATCTTCCACTTCTCCAGGAAATAAATATCAGTCGTACTTCAAAAGTTATTTAGCAAAGATGTTTATGGCCAGTGTATATCAGCACTTATTGCTGTGTAAATWAAAATAACTAACCAATTAATGTAAAAGTAATTTTATTACCAAATGGATAGAGGAGGTATGAAAAGCCCTAATTAAAAGCCTTGTCTGCTCTGCTTTACACTAATGATTCTCTAAGAACCAATGTTATTTGTGAATTAGCTTAATCACAAAGGAATTAAAGAGAACAAAATTATTTGTATGAATATAGTACTCTAAATTCATGGAGGCTAGACAGAAAAAGTGCCTGAAGTCCTTTCCATATCTGATCAAYTGGCTTATCTAATCCATTTTACTGTGGATAGCTGGCCTGACATGACTTCAAATTAGTTTAATAGGGATTAAAGTGGCATGAAGTGTATAAATCTATGRATTTGCAAGTACAAACATGTTTGGGAATTCATTTATCTTTAGGGGCAGGTGGAGGGGAGAATGTTCAAAGTAAAATCTGGACATATTTGTAAACATAGATAATTCCACAGGAAATTTGGAAAACAACAGAAAACCATGCAATTTAGGCAGAAAATCCTGACAACTTTACTAAGTTTCTCTGCACAAAATCAATTACTAAAGTCAAACAAGAAAGTCTCCAAGATCTGGTGCTACAAGAATTGATGTGGAAGTTCTTAGGTAAACCTACAAGTCCTCTTGACTACTGCCCAAATAAAGMAGACCTCTGGCATTCTGCTTTCTGAGCTGGCATGATCAGCACATAATGTCTTTGGAGCTACTGCTGCCAAGAAAGGAATCAGAGACAGCCAAATTATGATATCACACCAATAAAACCTCATCGTAGTGACATACATAAAACACTCTGTAAATTGCTTTTTGTAACTTTTAATTTATTAAGAGCTTCTGAACTATGTTTTCATTCTGTGACATGTTTTCATTTACCTCTCATATCCTTCATTAWTTTATTTCCTGTTTGAGAAATAATACCAAATTTTTGGCAGTTTGAAACTGCTGAAATAATATATTGTATCCTACATGATGTAGCTTGCCAGGGAATAAGGAATGTGTGGTATTTTGAATTTCTAGAGTGAATTACAGTGGATTGACTACTCAATTTGCTTAGGTTGAGTCTGAGAGCTGCCTGTCATGTTGCTGTCTGCTCATCCTCAGGACCAAAGTCAGAAAAGCTTCTTTTGATATCGCAGCTGATATCTGGGGATTTGCAGAATTTGGAGGTTCTGTTTCCGTGCCCTGGAGGATGGTGTGGAAAGCTGCTTGTAGAATGGTTTCCTATGTTAAATAAAAAGCACAAGGCACAGTTTTCCCGGATAATTCTGGGAATGGTGGGGACACAACATGGGCAGAGCAGCTCAGGGTTGGAGCACTGGCATCCTGCTCCCTGCCCAGCCACTGCCTTTCTCTGCCATAAGTTCATAAAGGTGACTCAGCCATTCTGGGAATGGGACCAAAGGCATAAATGGACAGACTAAAGGATTAAAATAACTCAATACCACATCATGCAGTGCTGACTGCTCAGGTATCCATCCATAAATCCAGTCAAGAAGCATTTATACCTCTCTGACAGCCTGCTCGGCACATTTTTCCGGCTACGCCTGCACGAACAACTGYTCAGCCATGAGATGTAAAGTTTCTGAAGAAAGCCTGAAACTCTCTCCCAAAAGCTGCTCTTCACTCTCAAAACATTCTTGCCTAAACTGTGACTGGCTTTATGGTCCATTAGCTAAAAGGCAACTGTTTCAAAGCCTGAGGTCTGTAACTTTGAAGAGAAAAGCAGTTAGATCTCGTTACAGGTAGAGTTTGCAACTATTGAAAATATATAGCACACACGGAACCCTACAGATATTAGACCCTTTCACTTTGCTAATACCAATCCTTTGTGCTACCTGTGATCTAAGTCAGAAAATGTCTTTGACTATTTTCAAGAAACTGGAATAACAAAGAAATGCAGTTAAAAAGTAAGGAAATCAGGCACAAAGCTAGCTGAAGTTTCCTTTTCTTTCCAGTCTGCTGTATAGAACACCAGTCAAGGAGGGAGTTACAATGCCTTTGAAGATGACCTTTCAAGGCCAGGCCATTCAGGTGATATTAATATTTTTTTGCCAGCTCCTGAGCTAAAACCCACGGGAGGGGAAGGGGGTGTTTGAATAGAGGGACACTGAATCCAAAGCAGCTTTTGGAATGGGTTGATGGGAAGGKCTTAATCGCACTTGGGAAAGATTTCCCACAGTTCATGTGTCAGACAGGGAGGAAAGATCTTATGAAAGCAACAGGGGCCAAAGGTTTTGTGATGAAAACTGGGGCAGAGAAGAAAAAGCTTATTTTTGTTTCCTTCTGAGATATGACTGGATTTTGACATGAAAAAATATCGACTTCCTGCTGTGTAGGAAGCTCATACTGTGAGATCAAAGAATAGTGAGTGTCTAGCTGCTAGCTCACATTGGTTTTAAAAGCTGSGTATTTGGAATTAAGAAAGTCAAACCCTGGAGCAAACAAGAAGTGGGTGAACACTCAACAGCCAGTGTTGATCTTCCTAAGAAAGAAAGCTGGAGAGAGCTGGTTTCCCCCCTTCAAAGGCAACCCTGGAGCACTCTGGGTCTTGCACTTTTGCCACGGTGGGATCCATCCTGGGATGTGCTGCATGTTAGCTGAAACCCAGCTGTGGCAGGAGTCACTAGAGGGTACTGTGCTACATGRTATTATCTCCTGTGCATGAGTGGCATTCATTCTTCCTGTCAAAACTGAGGCTTGCTRTTTAATTTGGTGGGGAGGTGCTGATTTACATAGATATAATTTTATCATTTAGCCTGTCTTTATCTGTCTGGCTGGACTCACTTGCCTGTCTGTCTTCTATTCACCAACATATTCATTGGAGAGCCAGTGCGGTCATGGGAAATGAAACTGGAAGAAAACCTGCATTTTCCCTAACAGTGGTTCCACCTCTCAATKCAAACCAGCTCGCAGCACAGTGTAAGCTGCTCCCAAAAAGCACAGTGGATCTCATGCAGGTTAGCAGCACTGTACTGTGAGTTCAGAGACATTATCTATAGGATCTATAGGATGGCTGTACACTCAAAAATCAGCCCCACAGGGTTTTGTGTACTTCCCTAGAAACAGCTAGAAGATATCTGATGCTGAGAACTTTGYTATGCTGAGATTTGGAGCAGGTATTTTGCACAGTGCCATATGATGCCATTTTGAGTTGAAGCTGAACCTCGTGTGGATGTCTCACCTTCTGGCCTATTCACCCCTGAATCTGTGTGTTCTGGGAAAGGTAACTCACTCCTTCCTTCTTTCYTCTTATTTTAGACTTCCAGTAAAGAGGAGATTTACACAGACCTCCTGGGAGACTTTCATTGCTGGTGGTTAGTTGTACTGCATGAATATATTWCCTTTGCTGAGTGCCTTTCATATATCTGTAGATCTATATGTGTGTATTTCCTCACCTTTAAATCTGCATTTTGTGAATTAATTAGAATTCTGCTTTCAGAATGAATTATAACACGTGGTAGTATTTCTGTCTAGGAGATTCAATATTTCCTTTCAGATTTAGATAACAAATTAATATTTGTGCTCAGTCTAAATCATTATTAACCCAGTCTAGATAATTTGAACCCATTGTAAGATGCAGCCGACATGGACATGCTATAGTTGTAGCTATTACATCCATGACCCTGGAACCCCGATTCTGGAGCTCTTGTTCCCCCATTCTTTCATTTTCCTGTATGATGTCTTGACATTTGGTCTCATCTAGGTACTCATTTTTCATCTCATGCTTTGCTATTTTGGTTCACTTTTTGGCTGGCAAATTGTTATCAGAACTATTTTTGTTTTCTGCAGATATGGTAATTTTTTACCTGGTCTGTGACTGCTTGCAACATAGCATGGTTGCTTTGATTATTCATTATTTGTGCTTTGTTATTGATCACTTAAGTCATATTTTTTWAAATCTTGATAGGATAAGAAAAACAGATACATAAGTATCATTTTCTGATTTTGCATTATTTAAATTAATTTCCAGTATCATGTTTTATGTTCAAAAAAACTTCCAAAATCTTCAGATCTTTCAAAATATTTCCAGATACTCTGTCAAATTACTCGTATGTGCTTGTAGTCACAAGATTAGGCTCTGAGTTTTTCTTTTTGAGAATAACTTCTAATCTCAGTTGTCAGTTTCTATTTTACTTGAAACACTTGAAAACATWTCAGCATTCAACTCATTTCAGTGAATTAAATGCAAACAATATTAATTGCAGCAAGCAAAAAACTATTACTAAGCACAAATAAAAGTGAAAGAAAATTTGTGCATGGTATATTAAAATCACTGWAAGCAAATTTTCAGAGTAGTTCCTAGAAATGGCTGTCCATTTTCTGAACTCTTCTAACTTTTCTAACTCTTCTTCACCAGTGGAAGGTGGGATTTCACTTACATCCCGCAGAGAGGACCCRGTTTTATTATGCAGAACAGAAGTGGGAGAAGGCAGAAGTCTTTTCATGTGTGCAGGAAACAAAGGACTCTGAAAGGTGTAGCTCTGCTTTGAAAAGGGTTTATCCAGAACGGCAAATTCTCCCCTAGTTTTGGTGCATTCAGAGCTACATCTGGTGACTTTGGCTGTAAAAAGAGTCTTACTAATCTTTAAACTCAYTAACCCTGATGAGTAAAACAGACCAAGAAGCTGAGCTCAGGAGGCCAATTCCTCCTAGGGCARTCTGTCTCTCAGGCACCTTGGTACCTGCAATCTTCTACAGCAATGAACAAACTCATTTTGGGTTTCATATTTTTTAAATTCTGTTTTCCACGCTGAGAGTTGGAAGCAAATATTTGCTTTTCCTTTTTAATTTTAACTTGTAAAAAAGAGTAGATTTGCTACATAGCTCCTCAAACTATACTCTCATGTACAAAATATCTGAACCCCTCACTTTTCCCCAGTACAACCCTGTTTTACTCCTCCATAAAGAACCTTGCCCTGCTTCAGGGTAAATGTGGATGCTGAAAAGTGTCAAGGGTGAGTCAACACTTTGGGTACAACAGAGGTTTCAAATAAACCCTTCTGAAAAGCAGAAACAGAAGTATTACTCATCTCCTTTTCTTCTTGCTGCCAAACTTGTTTCTCCTTGAAGATTGCACTATTTTTTTTCCCCTCATTTGCAACCCTATTAGAAAAAAGCATGGAAGTAAGCTGCCATGTAAGGACAAATACATTGTGTGAGAGAAAATGTTTGCTGCACTGTTTATGTATCTGTCTATCTATGGCTGTGTGTAAACAATAACAGCACACTGAGCTAAGCTAATTGTCTCCTGGTRGAGGGATTTTGTGATAGCCTGGAACTGGAAAACGCGGGGCTCKCCATGCTTTTGGTATAGAGAGTTCATTGTTCTTGCTCTACAAAGTGGCTCATTGCTGCTCCATATGACTCCTTCTCCTTGTAGTTTAAGACATCTGGTGGCTGCCCTAAATTGTATTAAAGGGCCATGGATCACCTCTGAGCTTTGCTGTGGGAGCCTCCATCAGTGCCAAGGCAGCGTSACCATCCTGAGTCACAGTCACTCTTTCTTCCGTGCTCCTGGGGAGCAGAGGGCTCTCTGTGGGAATGCTGTACTCACACACAAAGACTAAAAAAAAAAAAATTACATATTCTTTAAAACTGGGTAAGATTTGAAATTGAGATGCTTTGCTGCCCTTTTCCCTTAGGAGCCAGGAGATGAGGGGGTGGGATTGTACTTGGAACCRTCCTTCCAAATCTTAGACTCCCATATGGCTAATGGTGCTGCTCACCGTGGCATTGGCTACAGCCCTAGCTCAAAGAGGCTTCCTTGGATCAGCTGCCACCAAACTGGTGTGTGGCACTGCCTTTCTCTTCTTGGTTGTTGCTTCTTCTTTATTGCTGAACCATTAATGTTTAGCTTGTGTTTGTCACCTGGAGACTTTSAGAAGTTTGGCCAAGAGTTGAAACAACTTCAGCCTTTGTGTCCCTCCCTATTAACAGTGTGCCTGGGGATTTTGTGAGCAGATTGGCCATGTATGCCTTTAGGAGGCAAGCCACAAGGAAGTATGACTAACTTACRTGTCAGCTGCTTCTTCTCTTTGTAAGGCTTTTTATCTTTTTTCCTAACAAATGAGCACGATTTCTTGTGGCAGAAGCAGATACGCAGGATATTTAAATGGCACAGAAATATGCTGCTGATGATGATATAATTTGAAAGTATATAGGRATGATCAGTTTTGACCACCAGATTGCTGTCAAGCAAATTGCCTTTCATGGGCATTTAAAATAGCTAATGTTATCAGCATTTTGGACCAAAGAAACTAGAGTTATCATTTGTACCATGAAATAAAATCCCCACAGAGTTGARCAAACAAGCCTTTTAGAAAGTAAAAATCACAGTAAGAACAACAAATATCCAATCCATTTGCTGAATTTAACAGAAGTGTATCTTTTACAAACACTTATTTGGTTGGGTTCTTGTGTTCATGTGAAATTTCTTATTCTTTCTTCAAGCAATTAAAATTACTGAAACAGTCRCCTTCTTAGGTGGATATAACTGAGCTCCCATAGCCAAGGCAGCCAGAGCTGATTCACCTTTGGGTGAATTGAGGAAAAAAGGTGGTTTTTAGGTCACATGCATGGGATCTACTTTAGGCAGCTGTCTTGGGATGAGATGAACAGTGCCCCAGACTCTTGTCTCTATTGCCTGGATGCCTTTTGGCTGAGAGGGAGACAAGGGTAACTAGCTTGTCTATAGCTATGCAGATGAGTCCCTCTTCTTTTTATTCTAAATAGCATAATTAGTTGATGCTTGTTAGATGCTTTCAACCTGAAAATGCTGTGTATGGGCTTGTTCTGCTCCTCCCCTGTGAAGATGCATGCAGAATATGTATAGATTTAACAATAATTTGTTTTGAGGGAACAATTAAGAAAAAGCATATGGGGTGTCCAATGCTCTGGAAGAAGCTGAGTTAAAGAAGTTTTAGAAAATTTTGTATATGCAATCTCCATATATGCATCGTCAACAGCTTATTACGGTTCTTCCATACCACGAGATCTAGGCTTTCTGCCAGAGTGCTCTTAGGGTGTGTTTAGTATGCAGCACCTGGAAGTACTTCCGAGATCACAGATCAAGTTGTGTATCCTGATGCCACCCTCATTCTGGAGGATCAGGTTCAGATATACACACTGCTGCCTTCCTCAGTTCCTTGGTTACTGGGGGAGGAAAATCARCCATGGGAGATGTGGAGAAACCGTGATAGGCTGTCTAGGGAAGGACTGGGACCCAGGTAATTTGGGCTGTTTCAAGCAGCTCAGACATAAATGTTATGTGGCAAATGATATTTCAGCAGTGTATCCCATCTCAGCGCAGCAGGTCAGCTTCTGCTTTTTGCTTACTGATCTTACAGTGCTAAGCTTAAATAATAGGAACTGAAGCAAACTGCTTCCCATTTTTCTGCCAATGACTTATGGGGAGATTTCTTCCTGAAATCATTCAGGCATCCCTTCCTTAGCTGCTTGTAGTGCACGCACACGTGGCATTGTGACAGAGGGCATTAAATGCAATCTAAATGGCCACATTTTGCCTGTGTTCTCCTGAGAGTGCATTTCACAGGTTCTGCTTTTGCCTTTCATTTTGAGACTGATAAAGGGGTGGGAAATGCTCACTTACTCTCCCCTGTTCAAGGCATGGTCGCAGTAACAAGCAGGAGTCACAAGAAGCAACAGCAGAAGGAGAGAGAGCTCCCCTGGGATCAGACTGGATGTGGCCAAAGGCGTGGGAAGTCTTTTCACTTCAAATGGAACTGTCCTAGTCTTTGAGGCAATAAAGTCCCTTATGTTTTTCTTAATCACTCCTCTGTGAAATAATGGTGTTTGGGGGRAACTGTGGCAACAGTTCTCAGCTGTCAAGGATCATATAATATTGAGGGAATCTCATAGAAGATTTTAGGGTGAACAGAAATGCTCTCAATAAGACTCATGCTGTGACATGATAGAATCTGCACTCATGTTGCCATTGAGATGTAGGATTCAAATCCACATCTAATTTCCTTGGTATGGCTTCATCTTCCTCCCTTTCTTTGCAGTCTTTTTGACTTAATTGCAGTTCCGGGGCCATTGCCTAAAACTCTCCACAAAGGTTCTGTTGTTGTTGTCCTTTGAGGTCTGGGATACCTAAAAGATTTTAACAAAAAAGTGAGGTAGGTATCTTTTACTATGGTCAGCCCTACAACTAAGATGGTGTTGCATGCAAAACTGCATGTTGATCTCAGAAGCTGTAGGAGACAGATAGCAAAATATTGTGTGCAGAACCAATTTTCCCAACTGTTCTCAAAGCCTGAGCAGGCTTATTCCACAAGAAGCAGAAGGCATCACATTACTTTCAAATTATATGGCAACTTATCGTAAAATGTTATGCACCAAATCCCTGCACGCCACTATTATTAAGCCAAGTGCTACTAAAAATAATTATGTGTGTATTCCATTCATGGCAGAATAGGCAAGTAACAAACTACACTTCCAAAATTCTGAATGGAAAAGGTGTTTCTTCTATGTGCTCTTACTCACAGGTAGCCACTCTGTAACATTATTCTATAATTATAGAATACCTGCCTGTGTACTGCTTATGCCTTCACATAATAATCTTCTGCCTCATGGTTGCTTGCTTCCTTTATTTAGTGTTAGGGATTTTTTCCTTGCTGGATAKTCCTAGAACTGGAAAATCAACATTTAAATGATATCACATGCTTAACAGAATTTTGTTTTGTTCTCATGCTGCAGTCTGGTCTAGAGGCAGATAAGGAAGTCCRGGGGCCTGGCTTAGGATCACAAGAYTGCAGGAGGYATGAAAATAATGTAGCCATATMCAGYGCCTACAGGCTCTTACCTCACCTGCACTACCCTGRAATTCTTTTTTCCATGGAGAGGCAGGCATGGGGTGCTTGGCAGTGCTGCCCATGGATGCCAGACTGCAGCTCCCTGCAGAACTCACAGCACCTGGGAAAGGCACTTGCACATGGCAGCTCTGTTAAAATATAAGGGAGCAGTACCACCTGCCATACAAAAACCCCCAGGAGCTGCCCTTGGAGAGATGAAGAAGTTACATTTGCACACCTGAAGGCAGGGACAGATTTCCTGCTTTGAAGGACTTCAAGGCATGGTGRCATCTGCACCTGAGGCTGAACCAAAGGGTGCACAAATACTCAGCACAGATCAATAGGATGCAAGCCAGAGCCAGAACAAATGTAGGCAATGCGCTCTAGAGCAGCTCAGGATGGTCTAGTCAATGATATTACAGCACCTCAGACTCCCAAGCAGTCTGTCATAGCTCTAGTCACATTTCTCATTGCTTATCAGGGATATTGGCTGCAGTATTGAGATCCCGACCTGGAAATGCACTGCATGTTCCGAAATACCGTTTTCTTCCAGTGACATCTCCAGCGATTACCAAATGTTGYGGATGCCAGTGGAATCACCTTGACATTGCAACTGATTGAAAGATAAGAGTCAGTTACAAGTCGTGTAAGTTTTATTATTAACCAGATTCTACCTTTTGCTTTGAGAGAAAAAAAAAAAAAGGGGATGTATATCACTTTCTCTCTGAGGCTTTCCACAAAAGGGTACTTAGTTCCTCACTTCCAGTAGTTCCCTAGACCACATGACAGGCTTCAGATGAAGCTACATTTGGGCTGAGAGGCTGGTGAGGTGGAGCACAGCGATCCCARGGAACGTCATGAGGGGAAATCTGTTGGAATGGGTTGGGAAACCAGTGGCTTATCCCAGACTGGCATTGCTGGCTGCTTCATGCAGAACTGCAATTGCGCATCTACTGAAACCAGTTGCAATAATCTGCAATGGAATTTTGTTTGCAATCAAAGTCTTGCAGGATGTGGTTCACTCAGGTTCTGTCCTCTCTTTTCCTTACTTTGTCTGGGCTACTCTTTCTTTTGGGCCCTTAAGGAAATTTAAAAACAACTTAGTCCAGCATTTTCATTTGACAACTGCTTCCAGAATATGCGTTCATCCACTTTCATGTAGCTTCATCTGTACTCACAGAGGTGGTTCCAGTACAAAACCAAAGTGTTCTTGTGAACACTGATGTCCACATAAATGAAGCAATTAGACAACCATGATTTCCTGGCCCTCATCACTCTGTTGCATTCACAGAGATGCCTTGGTAATTTATATCTATTCTTGTTCTCCATCTAACACTCTTTCCTGTTGATGTATGCAACTATTCAAATGACGACATGAAACAATCACAAATAGAACCTTTTTAATGCAATGCTGGTGGTTTGGGTTTTTTAACCACATGGAATTGTACAGATGGAGGTGTGCTGTTTAATGTAATCATGAAAGTGTATCTGCTACATAATGTGTTCATGTTCCCCCYTTATTAAATGCTGACTTTACTTAAATGAACTCTTTACCTAAGCAAAAGAAATTGATTTTGTRATTCAGATATTGTCAACAAAATCATTATTACTTGTGAGATTAAATGTTAATTAAGATTGAACGTACAGTTACAACTTCAAGGCCATTAGTTGTCTCTTAATGAACGATCAGAAGGGTAGGGATTAAAAAAATAGTAATTCAAAAATTAGATACTTTTCTGAAAATTGTAATAATTATTATTATTCCTACTAAGATCTATGGTGAACCAAGAAATTGTTTAGGATTAGATTGATCAACTCGTTGCTAATAACACCAAAAATTAGGATCAGAACCAACATCCTGAAGCGAGAGTTAAATACACACACAATTTTATATAGAATGAACAAAAACATGAGAAAAATTGTGTTTCCTTAGTGAACTGGTTTTATACATGTGTCAGTCAAAGTCAGACTTGAATACAGTATAAGGTGGCCAGTGAGGAGCTTGGCACTTTTTGACACTTGATCACTGTTTTTAGGATGTTATCTGAAATAAGTTAAAGAGGCTTCATTTCCAACAAGGTCTAAGCATTGAAAAATAGGAACAGCAGCTGACTGCTAAAGGTTGTCCTTCAGGGTTTGTCTGGAAGACGTTCTTCTGAGCATTATCAATMTTTTAGGATTGTCCTGTATAGTAAATGACATTACATATATAAGATAATAAAAAACAGAAAMAAATTTACACTGCACTTCAGGACAGATATGACATAGTCTGTTGAAGGATTTAGATYATTATTTTGGGTCTGTCAAGGTTTTACATGTTGGTGTTTCTGGATATCCCTTTTCAGAAGTGCTCCTGTCCCATCTACCGAGTAAACTGAAACACAGGGCTGCCAAACACAGCTGTGGTTATCACTCATCCTGCAAGACTTCATTAGTCTTCTTGTACATTTTTCTAGGAAAATTCCAACCTATTGARATAGGTTTGGATTTACTGCTGAAARATCGTAGAGTTTTATAGGTTAGAAATGACTTTTAAGTTCATCAGTGAATAGTCCAGATGAATAGTTTAACTCTAGACTTGTTTCATGATGTTTGCATAAAAGAAATCAACTTTTCTTTTTGTTTRTTTTTGTTTAAGTACTCCTGTCTCACTTCAATACAAACATTAAGATGACCTTTTCATACTCCATATGAGACACAGGTGGGCTTCTTAACATAAGAAAGCAAATACCTTTAGACATGGCTTAGTTTGCTTGCAGCAGAGCTTGGGTCACAGCCGCTATCCAAAAGGAATGCCTTTCAGCATCAGAGGGATTGATTTCTGACCAAACTGGTCAGTTGTCCTCCTCATCAGGAAAAAGCTGCAAAAGGATTATGGCCTCATGGATATGAGGAAAAAAAATGCCACCAAAACTTGTTTGATTTGTTAGTAAGTGGCCAATAAAATTAGTTTCACTTAGAAGCCAAAGACACTGGCAAATCTGAAGAAATTAAAAAGAAGTAGGAAAGGGTTAATCTGTAAAAGTTTGTAATTTAATCCAACATTCTGGCTTCCATGATGTGGGAGTCTTTGAGGTTTGATTTTTGTTTAGGCAGCTGGAGTCTGGTTGGATATTCCAGGCTTCATCGTCCTGATCATATTCTATTCCAAGCCATTTCATACTGGATTTCTTTCACTRTCTGCCCAGCTTAAAGAGCAGTTGTTAAAGGGTTTATCAGTGTATTTCCACAGTGCCTCACACACCCTCCCTGTGACATGCACGGGCTGACCTTTGAGAGCCTTCAATCACAGCAGAATTGCAGCAACAAGGAAACTACATTAATAAAAATAGCACTTTTATGCTAATTGATTCCAGCTCCTACTGCAAATGAAGACCAAGGAGTGCACTGGCAAAGAGGAGGTTTGGAGCTGGAAACGACAGTAGCTAAATTAATCCAGGAAGCATAAGGCAATCAGAATTTTGTGATTTTTTTTCTACCTTTCAAGCCTTCCACCACTGTTATGCAATTACATAACTGTCCTTTGACTTCTGTGTGCAATGGTCCTTCCTCTCATAAAACAGAGACCTCTACAATGTCACYGTGCTGTCCAAAGCCTTGACAAAGTCCCAATGGCAGCTGGGGATGCTCAGGGAATCCTTCCTGATCAGCTCATGTGGAGACCCCCATGCCACTGACACCTTCTGTACRTATTCTTCAGTTTTCCTCCTCGAGGAACAGCCAGGAATCACCAACAGGTGCAGGAGAGCAAATGGAAGCATTTCCAGCCTCACGTTTTGTTGTGCTAGGCAATTTTTGGAACAGAGGGTATTGATGATATTGTAGGAAGAGATTAGAGCAGGGCTGAGGTGCARTAAATCTGTCCCACTATCCCTTGATCATATTTATGGTGCAGAACGAGTCCTGCAACTCTTTCAAGGGCAAACAAGACTTGCCTAGGGGAAGCCACGTTGTTGACAAAGCAGCCAGAAAGTAATTTCAGTGCAAGGAGACACCTTGTGCAGCTGCCTGTTTCTGCAGGTCCAAGGCCAGCCTGCATGGCTCTGGGAAGTGTGACTGAGTAGCTGAACCAAGGGCTGTGATGATGATAATTCAGATGTTTTATAACATAGTCTGCATCATCTGGTTTTGCATCTGATGCTGTGTTTGTATTACAGGAATATCCCAGCAAGTTAATTAAATGGAAGGAGCGTTTTCCAGAGTACTGCAAATATAGGTTAGAAAGTTCAAGTTTAAATAAAGGTGCCCTAATTTTTGCTGGGATTTTAGTTTTAAGTTTTTAAGTCATTGCAATAGAAAATGGTCARTTTTGTCCAGGAAAACCAGCTATTTATATTATATTAACATCTGCAATGTGCTGGGGGCTCTGTGTTTTTATAAGGTTATATTTATAAAACTCTTCATATACAAAGATATGTATTTGTATATAAAGTTTCTTACCAACTTAATAGCATTTTACATGGTAGGTATTCAAGAAAAATAMCTGGAAAACTCACAGGTTGAGAAAAACAGATAAACTCATTAAAGATGTGTTGCTTTAATGATTGTTTTCATTTTTTCTATTATCATCAGCAAGGGTCAGAGCCAGTCAGATTTTTCTGCAATGTGATATTTATGGCATTTTAGTTGTTTATGTTTTCTTAGATTTTGTCTTCCTGTAYCTTCCTTTTGAGTTTGAAACCACCACTGCTTTCCTGAGGAAAGCTGACAACCATCTTGTTTTCTAGAGAACTTCTCTTTCACCAGTGGGTGAAAACATTTAAATTTCACTCCAAAGAAGTTTTACTGTTGTCTATTTTACAGGTAAAAGTGGTCAGCTTTTAAACTACTCATATATTTGTCGCTTTGCGACTTTATTTTCAGATGAAAATGTATCTCTGCACTTTAGAAAGGGTCTGAGTGGTATTCTAAAAATATTGACACATTTGGCCTCAATATTTTTCTAAAGACAAAGAAATCTTTCAAGTTCTAAACTCCAACATTCAGCCTTTACATCTGTGACTGCACTCGGGGCCCATTCCTCATTTGGCTTCAGGAGGAATTATGTTTTTAGAAATACCATCTATCTTTATGGAAGCAGAAGGATGGRCTCCCTGTTTTAGAGTGGAACTCAAACAGTAAATCATACCTGAAGATGTCTCTGATTGATATTTGCCACACAAACCTCAGTCCAATCACAGATGCTATCTTGTCGTTCCTCTCCAGATCCCTGTTCCTGCTCTGTTTAAGCCACCTTTCAGGTTCAGCTAGTTTGCAGTTTGAGGGAACAGCTTGAAGATGGGAGTCAGGGCTCAAGCCAATGCTCTTCTTGTGATAAAGGCAGGAGCAGCCTGAAATAGCACAGCTCTTGCTCTCTGTTTGGTTGTCTTGGCTTGTTCTTGCTGGCCTCATCAGAGGAACATGACTGTGGTACAGTAATTGCAGCTGCCCCTTGCAATGAAGGGGAGMCTTCAGACAATGCCTTTCATGCTACAAAAACATGGGGTCAGCTTTTAAGGACATTTAAACATGCCAAGRTTTGGACAGGCAGAAATCAGATTTTAAAAATTCATAGGTACCTCATTTAGATGTTTAGAAGCTTTTGAAAAGGCAGCATTATGGTTTCTCTTCCCAAATTCACCTCATAAGTCRGTCCTTAGGACAGACTACTGTTTGCAAACAATTGGTTTCTCCAATGCTAATTTTTTCCTTCCATTTGTAAGCCATCCAGAAATATGGCCCTTTCTAAAAACAGAAAAAAAAAGTAATAAAATTATTTAAATTAGGTTGGCGAGCTGTTTTGTGGACATTTCTGAGCTATGAATTGCCATTTGTCAGCTGTTTGTAGTAAACATTTAGTTGACTCTTTGATGTAGGGTTGGTGTTTKGCTTCCTAAATCACAAGTTCTGCATTATTTTCCCAGAATAGATGATGTAACTTTATGAATTACTTCTGTTTCTTTCCATAATAAATTTTCAGCATATAATACATATTGTTTGGTTTTAAAAGGACTTCAGTGAGGGCGCTGAAATTAGCTGTTTGGGATCAGTTGTRCAGACAGCACTTTACTTGTTCAAACACCACTAAAAACTCATTAGAAAAGGCAYAGGCACAAAGTGATTTTAAACATTTTCCTGCTCTTTTTTTGCTTTGCATTTTCTGGTTTATGACTGGCTTTATCAGTTCTGCACAAACATTAACTAATTAATGTCCAGAGGCTGCTGAGAAACCAGCAAGGCTGCTGTTCGTAGTTTGGTTTTACAGTRGGAAACAGCTGGGCAAAGACACACAGAGGTCCTGCACTGAAGAGAGCTGTGGGGACAATATTTACTGAACCTGCAGTAAATAATGCCATACCTGCTCGGGTCAGCCTGCTGTGCTGTTGTGGGGWGCAGGAGGTGATGCTGGGAGGTCTCTCAGAACGTACAGTCACGTAAGAAAAGCTCTGCCCAGAGTCTTTAAATTTTCATCTCAGCGCGTTAGCTTCCCACACTCCTGGAAGCTGGTCAGGAGACAGTAATTCTCACCCTCAAAAACTAAAGATGTTTCATTATTTTAAAAATAGTATGGTAACAGATCAGAAAGCCTAACCTCTTTTTACATTGCATGTAGAGAAGATAAATCACTGGATGCCTTCATTTGTAAGTACCCATTATATTCCAGCTTCATTGCCAGTATCTATTTACACATTTCCCACAAAGAAATTAAAATAGAAGAACATATTGTTCCCCAGACTTGTTGATTGACTTACTGATTTATGAGCTTGGTTTCTGAGACTCAACCAGAGCCTTTCCCATTGAACCACACTAAAAGTCATGAAAATAATGGAACAGAAATACCACATGGCAAAGTTATGCATGCTTTCTGTTTAACCAACATTGGGTTGACCTTGAAAAATTTGATTCTCCAAACCTTGAAATCTCCATCAAACCACACAGGAAATACTTGCTCTACATTAACCAAGACACAGAAGAAAACTGGTGTTGAAAGAAGCCATTCATTTAGTTTTCTTTCAGCACTAACAATTAAATTACCTTAAGCATAGTAAAGCATTGACAAAGTGTATGCTGACATTGAGTGTTTTGAATTTAAATGTCATGATAAAGTGATCTTCAGGTCCTACTCTTCTTTCAGACCTGTTGGAGGAAATGTGCAGCAGATTCCCTATGCAATCCGTCCTGTTTCCTTTGTCTACAGCAAACACCATTCCAGGCCATATCTCTTTCTCTCTCTCTTTTTATTTTTTATGTASTTAGCAGTGTGTACTTTTACTATATAGGTTTTCCTGCAGGTAATGCCTGTTTATTTTTAGCACAGCTAATGGTGTGCTTACTTACAACATAACAGCCCTGCCTTCTGAATAAGGGGAATGACTCACATTCATTAAAATGAATCTTGATACATTTGGCTACTCACACAAAAYAGAGGTGCATAATGTGGGGGAATTAGAGGACACAGAATTCATTAATCCATGAGGTGGCAGTGATGCCAAGCAGAGACAGGCATAAATTTCTCATMTGTGTCTTGGTGACAAAGTGATTGTTTTTGGGAAAAAGAAAAGAAGCCTGGAATTGTGTACATTTAGCTCTTGGAAAGGGATGTTCCACAGGTTGAAAAGAAAAATGGATTTCTAAAATCAAGCAGATAGAGTCTTTTAAGAAGAATATTAATGTGAACATCTTAGTATTCTTCATTTCAATTTGAATTAGGTAATCCTTCAGACTGTTTTGACTCAGTAATTTCTTTCTTTTGGAACGATTTTGCCTGGCAAAAAAAAAAAAAAAATTGTTCTGCTGCACAGAATGAGAACAAAATCCATTATGTGAGTAGCAGCAAGAGGTGACATCAGCTTTATGCTACATGGTGATTTTGATTGTGTGTGGGCTGCGTGCAAGTCAGTCCCTTCTGTTTGAAATAATGGCGTGGCCAATACAAATAATTGCTGCTGTTGATACTGGGGGAAAGCAGAGGAAGGCACAGAGAGAGTGAGTTCTCTATGCAACTTTTATCTAAGAAAAACACAGCTCCCAAGGCAGCTTTTCTTTTAGGACCAGCCACCCACTGGCTTCAAGARGAGCTTGCAGTGCCCAAGGGAGATGAAAGTGGTCCAGCATTTTGAAACTGGGATCCTTTCCATGCTGCCAGTCCTTCAAGGCTGTGTTAGTGTGGGAGCAGGTCATCTCCACGCACTGGTGGTTGCATGACATCTACTGAAACAGAATGTTTGCCTCAGTTAACTTTCATGCCAAACACATGGTATTTTATAAAGACAAGTCGCCTGTGTAGCCCTCTCACGTCCTCCAGTAGCTATGACAATATGTTCAGTGTTGATATGTTTTAATATAGACAAAATAATACATAATCACTAATACTTTGCATGTAAGCAACACTTTTTATGCAGTGTCTGTTAGGCATATTTGAATTGACTGGGTTTTCCAAGTCTTTTTTGAGACAAGTAAGTGAAAGCTGACATTTACAAAGTTGGAGTGTTAAAGTTAGGCAACTAAATTTGTACCTATGGCTCAGAAAGAGCTTTCCCTTACTTCTGAGTCCCAACAGATTCCAATACCTACAGTATTATGCAAGTCATACAGCAAGCCAATGACACGGAAGGAAAAGGTATGAGGGAAAAGGGCCCCATGCTCAGATCCAAGTCATCCACATGCATATCCATGAAGCAACTATTGTGGTTTGAAATAATTATAACTTAGGAGCTGGATACCCCACACACCCCCTGGTTTCCTTTTAGACTTCCCTGCATATATCTCAGACCTGCTGCAAGGGCCACAAACATTGAGTCCTAAAGCATTCAAGTGGTTTGTGRAAGGCATGTTCCAGTCGGATATTTTGAGATGTTGCAACAACTTCGGGATTCTAAATTTGAACTTTGTGTCCGATTGCATCTGCRGGTGCACTCGATGGGGTGGCTATGCAGGAAAATCGCATCCATTGTGGTCAAAATCCAGCTCTGCTCTTCTGTATTTCCCTACACTACAAAATATTGTAAAGCTGTGGACAAACAGGCTGAGTCTGAGCTCTGTTGTAGCATGGCGACACCAGTGGCAAGCTCTAAGGTGTGGAAGTCACTTCTGCTGTGGATAAGTTGAAACCAACTATTGTAACTTTCCTTTTGCTGCCCAAAATTCACTTCTGGAGCTTGCATTTTACCCAGCTCCAAATGTCAGGGTGCTTCCATCCTAACAAATACATAGGCAGTGACCTGTAACTCAGCGCCTTCAAAGTCTCCTTTATCCTGAAGGGTAATTGTTTTTATTATTTTAATTTATGTAATAATGCCAAGACACTGCAGTAATGCATATCCTAAAACACACACACTATAATAATGATTCCCCTTTTATTATGTCTCTCTAGGATGCTTAAACTAATAATCTTTGGAAAGCTTTCCCTGCACCAGATGCAGCTAGCGAATGGTTTTATTGTTATTCCCCACACTACCAGCATCTAATCCATGAAGCCAGGAAAGACTGTCCAGAGAAGCAGCAAATCAGCATTGATCACTGAGGGACTAATTTCCAGCAGAGTGGATAAATCCCTGCTATCTCTCCTAATGTTCTTCCTGGCCCAAGGCACCCTGACAAACCACTGGCCTCCCTCCAACCCACTGCGAAAGGAAGTCAGAATCACAGCGAGATGATTCAAGGGAATGGTCTCATCCATTGCACCCAGACTGCTTAATTTTATTGAGAAGCCCAACACCAGCTCCCACTGCCAAATCTGTCTTGCTGAGATATACATGAGCAGAAGTTGAGTCTGGTTGCGTGTCAAGGACAACAGCAAATCTGTTTCAATCAAAACTGTGAAATATCAGGAGCTGGCTGGGAGCAGAGTTAGGTCCATCCTCCCCTTCCTGATGCACTCACACCAAGAGCAGGACTCTTCTCTTTGTTGTTAGCCTCTGTGGCAGACACAATGCCTACGCCAGGAAGTTTTCTTGGTAAAGAGGWGCCACACAGACTAATTTTCCTCCAAAACACGAGCAGGTGATGGTTGTGACTTTAGGAAGCACTTCTTCTCCTTTTCCAGATCCACCTGCAGGGGCTGAGCTGGTGCTGGGTGCCCTGGACATGGGTGAGGTGGCTGCTGTGGAGGAGGCTTTCCATGGCACTGCTGGCATGGGGGCTGCAGAACAGAGCACCCCACCCAGGCTCTTCAAATGCTCTTCTGTAGGACTGAGGCACAGAAAGACAATGTGATGGATCTGTGTTATCCCCAGGAGTGTGCTTCTCCTTTCCACCTCACTATTGTTATGTGTGATGTGCCAGCTGGGGATTTCCAGGAAATGACATGCTAGAAGCCCTTCAYCTTTGCTTATGAAATCAAGAACAAGCTTTCTGTAACAGGACAAAATCCTTTTTAAGAAGTGCTAAAGCAGGAACGTCCTGCAACAGTAACTTACTTCCTTTTAATAAATTCATGCCAATTTTTGTGAATTTGTGTTTGACTCTTTCTTTTTCTTCTCAGGTTTTGCTCTGGTTCTTTAGAAATTTTGGGAATCCAAGGCTTACTTTTTGCTTTTCATTTTTCTTCCTTTCTTTTTTTTTTCCTTCCTGAGCAGCATGTAAGAATCTGTGCGTAGCGCAAGGATAATTTTGAAAAATAAAATATGGATGAGTTTTCTGACCGTTATGAGTATGTTGGAAAGYAGAAAGTCCCTGAACAATGTGGTTTTCCTAAAAGACTGATATTTTAGTGGAGCTGAAAGAGAGCTGCGCATTTTTAAAGGTAACAGCAAGCATAGTTTGATTACATTATAAGGTCCTCAGTCCTCAAGTTATGAGGCCTGCACAGAAGGCTCTACCATTCCTAACTCTCATCAAAGACACCACAGGATAGAACAGAAATTTATAGTATGATATGGTATGAAATATGCATTACATAAAAACACATGGAAGGAGACATTTGAGCGAAACTGCAACCTTCACATGGCCACCGTTTGAATCTTTCTCATCAAGAAAATGCCATTTCCCTTACGGTAGTCTGGAAATTCCTACCCTAATCATGAAAGCACTGGAAAAACCACACAAACTAGAAACACGAGGGGTCCAGAACCTTTTAAAACTGCTCTGGCATATGTTAAGAAATATGGTTAGTTCTTCAATGTTGAAATTGGAGGCTGTCAAGAAAATCCCAGAACCTGACTCCTGGAAGCTAACAGCTGCCACTGAGCTGAGTCCGAGGCGCACAGAGGAGCCTTTGTGAGGGAAATGTTTGGCTCGGGCACACCACAGGCTCTCAGGCCAGTTACTCCTGTTCTGCCTAAAAGCATGGATGTGCTTTCCTCCTCCCACAGCCACACTGACACTGCTAAAAATATTAGTTTATCCCAGTGGCTGATGCTAATTTTTCCCTGACTACTCACTCTGGACCAGTAGGTCTGTTTTGCAGTGAACAGTTGCTGCTCTTTCAGACTCAGAAGTAGTAAGGGATAATTGGGCAAATATGTTAAACTGACCCTATTGTGACGGGTCTATTATAGCTTGATGCTTCTGTTTACCCTGGGATGCTCTGAGCTCCAGAGGGCTCTGCTGATCGCCCRACAGCCCAGTGATGGATTTTGCCTACCCCAGACAGCAAGGCAGTGTGCTGCTTTTATTTTCATCTAAACTTCTTAAAATAATAGCTCATCCATTGTTTGGGGGAACTGCAGCTCGTGCACAAACAGGATGGCATGACAGCGAGAGGCCAAAGGGACAGCCTGCTCTCCATAAGTTCATTGGGGGTGGTAAACACAAGAGAGGGAGAGAAGCTATTTAAGCTCCAGAACAATGTTGGCAAGAGAACAAATGGGTCTGAATTGGCCATGAATAAATGTAAGCTGGAAATTAGAAGAATATTTCTAAGCCTCAGCACAGTGAGTCTTGGGAACAGCCTTCTCATTGGGGGCAAGAAGCCTAACTGGGTTTAAGATGGAACTTGATAAATTTATGAAAAGGATTATATGTTGTGGTTGCCTAAGACAGCAGGGGATTGGACACAATGACGCAGGATGCCTTTTCCAAGCCAATGTTCCTCACAGCAAAAGCAACAATTACTCTTTCATATGTGTGTTTTTCAGGGCCTTCTTTTCCACTCTAATGCCRCACTTCTATTCATAACCACGTTGAAGGAATTTAGGTTCAAAAGTCAACTCAACCTGGCAGCTTCCTTGTGCCAGACTGTGGCACTGGCCTGTGACCAAGCCGAAACCCAACCTGGGAATGAAACCCAGCCTTCATTTTTTTGGAAATAACATTATTTTCTGCAACTAAAAAATGACAGAGCCCTAATTCTTGCAGTTCTTTTACTGATGCAGAGACTGTTATGCAAATTTGGCAGAGTTTGCTGTTTCTCATCAAGAAAAGCCTAAGACTGGAATAATAAGTAAATTCCCAATGAGGGTGAAGGTACACTGGCAGAATGATTTGGGGCAGTGTAAACAGCTTATCACACACTGTATACCTGGGGGATGTGATAAAAATAGTTGTCCAGGCTCATAATTTAAAATTTTCATGAAGCAAGGTGAAAGTCTTCTTTACTAACCAACTGAAATTTAACAAAAGTGCTTTACATTAGGACTTCTGTGTAGCAAATGTAAGAAAAGCTCATCCTAATGTTTTCGCTGCAGGAAACACCAGTGATATAATTCCAATACATATTATTTTGTTTCAGGAAAGGCAACTATTACATTGTTTTCATGCTGAATTATTGTCTAGAGGTAGCAAAGACTTTCCCTTAATCCTATCAGCCATCCTCCAAGTTACAGCWGTGTAAAATGCAGTCAGATTTGCACCACCTGAAAGTCAAATTGTGCAACAGCACATTCCTATGAACACTTGAGCTGTTGTGTAGAGCTTCAGTTCACTAATAAGGAAGAYGATGATTCCTTAGAGGAACTTCCAATCACACATTTGTTATTACCCAAATAAACTACTTAGAATTCCAAAAGGGTCACTCAGCCTCTGCAGGCTGGAGCTGCTCTGCCCTCACAGCATTCAGCAGGCAGTTGGCTSCAGATGCATTTTTCACAGCAGAATAGCTTTCCTGCCTCAGCATCCTGCTCTGGACACGCACAGGGAAATACTTTTGGCAACAGCAGGTCTCTCATTTCTGGTGGCTTCCTCTGTGGGTAATTCAGTACACAAATCCGTGTCACATATCATATTTATTAAAGACTTTAGATATTTGAGATGGTTGCATAATACAGTTATCCACCATTGTCTCATGGAGCTGTGCTGGATGTTGRTGTTTAGCCGCTATTTGGGATGTGTTTTGGAAAGTTCATAAAAGCTTCATGAAAAACTTGGAAGGTGGTTGGTCTTACTTCTCAGTCAGCCACTTATGCTTTTCATAAATCAGTAATAATGATATTTACCTCCTATGTGATGTGCTTTGAGGCACAGCAAATGAAAAGCAGGAAATAAAATAGATTGTGATTCACTGTTACTTTATGTGATAAATACAACCAGTTATTTCATAGCAGAATTGACTTGAATTTGGAGTTCTATAAAACTTTATTAAATCAAGAAGGAGGGTAATCATTTTRCAAACACTGTCTTCTACAAGTCTATGCTCACTCTTTACACAGATGAATTCCAGATGCTCATCCAAAAGGGCTACATTGTGCTTTATCACACACAACCTGGTGTTCAAAATGCCAAGGAGAAATGTCTACAAAATACTAAGGGTCAAGAAAGAAAAGACATTTTTTTGGATAATGGCAGTTCTGCATGGACCAATTCCAAAGGAAGTGTCTCAAAAAYTGATGGACTGCACCAGACCTCTAAGCCATCCCTGTCTGGAAGAACATTTACCCACAGCAATGATGGTAGCCAGAGAGAAAATGTTCAAATATCACAAGTTGGTTTGTGCATTTGAGAATAATTCACCGAAGAATCATCTTTTTAGGAATGCAGGCTTGAATCTAAGTTGCCATATATACAATGCTGCAGGATTCAGAGCAGCTGTATGTGACTAATTTTGACACCAGAGTGCAAAGCATTCTCTTCTGATCTTCAGAAACAACTTTTTAAAAGTCTTGGGCATTGGCAAAACCTTCCAGGCTGGCTCAGTGGTGCTGTGTCTGAYTTCCTTGCTGCAAGATGAGCACATAGACCTGCTGTTAGAAAACAATTCTTCTATGAACTTAGCTAGTGTTACTGTATTTATATTTGGTTGGGTTTCTGATTGCAAACTGTCCACAGTTATGATGTCTATCAGCAAATAAGATACTCCCAGGCCATGAAAGTGGCAGAGATATGWTGACAGTGGCACCAGTGGTTTCAGTTTCTGGCTGGCACTAATGCTTCTTCAGCTYTTGCACTGCTACAAAAGCACACTGAAGGTGTAGGGATGTGGGATTTGCCATGGCAGATTGGTTAAGGGATGCTTCACATTCAGGATGGACACTCTGGTAGAGCCACAATATTGCCCTCATTGCTTAGAAGAAGATGAGGTTTGATCCCACTTTTATTGGAGTCAAAGGTGAAATGCCATGAGACAGTGAAAATATAATTCACACTCTKAACTGTGCCATGCCAGAGTGGGATCTGAGCACTGCCATAAAATCATCCAGCTATTTAAAAAAAAACTAACCCTAGAGATAGTATTTAACTCTCTGACCTACAGCAGCAATAAATTGTAGAGGCAGGAGGAGGAAGCAGACATGCTGGTACATTTTCCTTGAATTTGAGGCCATTTTCAGTTTTCCGTATTTGTGGTTAGAGGTTTAAAAGCAGAATGTTCACCACTGGAAAACAAGCAAAGGGACATACGAGAATTTCTCTGCCTTGCATGCTGGCTATTGACTTTGTGAAGAAATTTCTTTGGCACATTTAAAGCCAACAAATTTCTATACAGTTTAGGATTGTGTTCTCATAGAAGGAAAAGATGAAATCAATATGATATACAGGACTATTTGGACAGGCTCTATCAGCTTTTGGAATTTATATGGCATTAGCAAGCAGTCATCAGCCAGAGGTTTTTTACTTTAAGTGACATTTATTGCCACCTAAAACTCAGAAAGTATTAAACTGGTCTAATAAGGTGAATTTGTTATAATACAAAAGGCTCTTTTATTATTTTTCCTTTTTATCCAACATCCTGTATTTATTAATAAGAAYTTTGCCTGGTGACAGATCTCAGCTGCAGATTTCTTGAGGTGATACTGTTGCTTGTTTTCAAAACAGCAATTGAACAGACAAGAGAACAAATGCTTTCTCTGTACTTTGAACTGTGTTACCCCTGCAAATTTCACAGTAGCATCATTTCTATCTGTGTGTCTGTTAAGCAGAAGCAACATACTTTTTAATACAGCTTAACAGTTGTCACTTGGCTGATAATTTGCATTCTTAATGTTTCGACTTGCAGTCATCATCATTGAGCTGGCCCTTCACAATCTTAGGGCACTGATGTGATTKGAAGTATTTAACCTCTTGGATCAAGAGAACTGAAGCTCTGAATTTAAAACAGCAAAAAAGAAGCCTTGCTAAGATTAAGCAGGATGGGGGTGCATGCTGCTAAAGTATTTGTATTAAGTGCTAGTTTCTTTCCATTAAAAGGCACACTGGGAATGGCTTTCTCAGCTGGAAGCGTTGTTATGTGTGAGTAGCACACATCCCCAGGGAGTGATGCTATGTATTATTTACTCCTMGTTTCACAGTTAGATTTGCCCAATRTAGATTGTGAAGCTGCTTCCAGTCTCAGAGACAGTGAACAGCTGACCAGAGCAGAGTGGCTCCAGAGCAGGACCCCATCCTGAGTTGYTCATCCCTCTTCTAACTGCATGGTCTGCTCTGTATTTAATTGGGCTGAGATAAACAGAGTGTTTCCTTCCCAAAAGGCATTCTAGCTTCAGAGAATTTTTATGTTTAGAAATAATTTCTATGGTTCTTCTGTTAAAGGTAAGATATTGTGGCTGGGACAAGCACAGAGAATACATGTACCCACCAAGTGAGGTACCTGTGAGATGAAGCACTCTGCACTGGCAGTGGATGAAATGTTACGTGGTTCTGCTGTATTTTAAAAACGTGGATTGAAAAGACGTTGGAGCAACATCTTAACAGAGCCCCACAAATCACTTTGACCTTGTCAGAGCGGTGTCAG
Source organism: Malurus melanocephalus (assembly GCF_030028575.1). Classification (NCBI taxonomy): domain Eukaryota; kingdom Metazoa; phylum Chordata; class Aves; order Passeriformes; family Maluridae; genus Malurus; species Malurus melanocephalus. Next base: position 674,862 of record NW_026623337.1, read on the forward strand.
CTGGCATTAGGCTTTGTCACAGTGATAGCCCAGCGTGGGAAGTCACCTCACCTGTCCCCACAGTGCCTGTTACGTAAGATGCTGTCTGCCCTCCRGAGAGTTTTGGGATTTTTGCCCAGTGAAGAGTGACAGGTCCCAGCCCAGGTGATGCTGGGGGCAGTGTTGTGGCCACACTGAGAGTCACAGAATCACGGAGTGGTTTGGGTTGGAAGGGATCCTAAAGATCATCTAGTCYCAGCCCYACTGCCAGGGGCAGGGACACTTTCCATTAAAGTCATGCCWAGATGTACATTCAAACCACAAACCRGGTATTACAGCAGTGTGAGGGGAGTGGGCACAGAGCTCTCCCCCTTTGCTGAGGAAGACATTTATAGCAAGTAGAAAAATTACTGAATAAACCCTGCAGCAYGAGTGGGATCTCCCCACATCACACAAATGTTTGAAGGTCAACCCGAGAAGCCTAGAGAGCTGCATTCTGCAGATGTTCCCAAGGGAGATGTTTCCCTTTGATGAAGTTCCCTGCTCACAAGCAGTGTTTTCCTGGGAGGCAGTTTCTCCAGACTCCCTGGCTCTTGGCGGGGTGGAAGTGGTGACTTCAATTTTTTGAAGCTGAATGTTAATAATTATTCCCCAAGCCAAGTGCAGCTACAGGTACCACCCATCTTATCTCTTTCTGAGTGACGTCTCTACCAGACTCAGAAGGCGTGGAGAAAAGTTTCAGTGACTTAAAAAACGGCACTAAAAAGAATTTGTTAATACTCAAATCACACAGTTTGGCTCAAACTATCTTTTTTGAGCTTCAAAAAATTTGAAAAACCCCTCATTCACCTGTGTGCCAGGTCTCCTAGATGTGATGGCCACAGTTTTTCCAGACTTCCACTGTCTTCACTTCAGACTGGTTTTACTTCAGTCTGTGTTTACTCCAGGCTGGTTTYACCTGGAGAAGTCTGTGAAGAGTCTGTCCCATGGCAGCTTCCAGCAAAGGCCCCAGAAGGCCTTTTGTCACCAGGACAATGTTCTCCTTTGCTGCAGCTTCTCTCTGCTGACAGCCTAGGCCCCCAGGTCTGTGATTTTACATACTCTAGTCCTGCTGGCTCTGGTATGTTTTGTTTAACCACTGAATCAGAGAAGCAGAGAATCATAGAATGGTTTGAGTTGGAAGAGATCACCTTCATTAAAGATCATCTTCTTCCAACCCCCCCAGCCATGGGAAGGGACACCTTTCACTCAACCAGGTTACTCAAAGCCCCACCCAGCCTGGCCTTTAACATTGCCAGGAAAGGGGTTCTCACAGCTTCTTTGGGCAAACTGTTTTCAAGAAAGCCTATTGGTTAAAAAGTTGTTTGTTTTTTTTCATATTGCATTTTTCATATGCATTAATTAGCCTGAACTAAAACTTGTATTATGCCAGTGTGGAAAAGTACAAAAAGTTTCAGTAAGTTATTTAATATAATTTATTAATTTAACAGAAAAGGTATCTCAGACTGAGTTCTTCAGTTCTGTACCTTTTTTTATAAACCTCATCATCATAGACTCAGGTGGATTTCTGTGTAGACATGGTCCTTTATCTATGTCTGCTCCTAATTTCACAGTTCAGAAATAGCTATTAACAAACAAATAAACAAACAAACAAACAAACAAGTATGCTTTTTCAGAAAAATACCACTAAGTTCCATCTCAGTCACAGGACTTTCACAGACAATTAGAAGCCTGTAAAAAGTTTCATTTTTGACAAAGCATTGTTAAGTCAAATCAGAGAGGAAACTAAAKGCCTGTCCAACATCCTTTGTATTGATCTACTTTTACAAAACTTTACTGGAAATGCTGGAATGCTTTCTGAATTTGCAGCACTCATATGCAAGGCTGTCCTAAAGCTGATTTCATGGACTCTTTGTAGATGTTGCTAACACCCAAAGAAAAGCCAGCACACACTGTAGTGGTAGGATGAAAAGTCTGCTCTCTCCTAAACTAACAGGCCACTGAGAATCCACAATGCTGCTACTGTTAGTCAGARCAGATGTTGTCAGGATTTAAGGTGATGGACTCGTGATCTCAGCAATTCTGGTCATGTCTTGTTGCTGGTGAAGGAAAGCTACCTCTGTGATTAGTTACACTCACATAATGTGCTGCCTAATTGCTAGTCACAGTCCTCCTTTGCATCTCTGAGGGCTTGTTTTGACTCTTAATGTTCCATAAATTATTTTCCCTCTAAGATCAGCAGGTGAACAAGAGACAAAGTGAAATGTCCCAGATAAATTGGCATAATTGCTTTCTCCCCAGAATGAGCTTTAACAGGGCTGCATAGTMACAGGTTTTAGTTAAAATTTCTTACGAGTGTCCCCCCTGTCAACAGAGAAAGAGAGAAAAATATTATTTGTGAACTTGGATAYTTTAAAATAAAGGAAGGTGATRAAACAGCTGACAAGACGGTAAAAGSCTATTGGTCTTTTTGATGGATCACCAAGAACTTGCTGAAACACCAATTGACAGACATTACATAAAATCTAAAATCATCAAATAAGTGAAGGGCAAGTTGAGAATCTATAACACTGAAATCAGCRGAATAGACCCATTGACTTAAATGSAAGGAAAATCCGGCCATTAAATAGMAACTTGCAGSAATCATAATRTAAAACCTAATCAYGAAATCACAAGGCCCCTTGCATTTTATTGCTCCTGTATTTCTGTCTCCTTCACTGACCCACGAATGTGACAACGGAATAATTTCTATTCCRAAAGCAGTCCTTGTGGATAATGGAGTTGATGTAAGTTTTCAAACTGGGCRYAATGACATAAYTATGAATAAAATAATTTTTATTCTTCTTTACCCCTCTCACTCCTCGTCCCCTCTGCAATCCATCCCTGTGTCTCCCACCAGCATGGGAATAGTCTGGAATTGATTCAAATGCAATGTACTCACAGAAGGGATGAAAGCAGTGAGAGAGGAAGAGGAATACCCCTATCTGCCCCTACTGCAGAATAAATTAGTGACTTTTAGTGACAAAGGTAAATCAACTAATATGCTTTATCTTGTCTAAATGACTTCTTTAGATTCTTTTCTTGAGTAACCCTTAAGGACATCTGCAAGSCTTTTTAAGCAGACCATGGTTTGGTGCCATTTGACTTCAGGTTTTTGGGTTGCAGTAGGGCAGAGATGAGTTTCTCAGAAGGGAGATGAATCACTAAAGGCTCAAACACAATGCGTTATAAACTCTGGAAAGGAAACTTTGGAGACTGCCCCTCAGTGTCTGGGCCCAAGAAAAGGTGGGAAGAACAGCCCAGGATGCTGGGGTTAAAATGGGGCTGGCCTGAGGACACTCAGATAAACATTTCCAGAGGTTGGTGAGTTGGAGAGTAATTGGTCCCCCTGGAATGGAGAGAAATTTCACGATCCTCACTGAGACCAGGCAACACTGCTTGCAGCAGCCAGTGAGAGCCAGKGAGCAACTTGAAGGTTGCTCAGCCTTTGGGATGGACAGTACACAAGTTTAACTCAGCTTTTCAGCCCAGCTCCCTTAAAACTCTTCATGAAATTAAATATGCAGCAGCCCAGGACTGTGCCCAGGTTTCTCAGAGACTTGGACAGGAACAAACACCTGGTTGGTATTTTTTTGAGGAAACACCCCTGGCATGGAGAGGATAAATGCTCTGGTCGCAATTTTGAGAAAAAGAATAATTATTAAAATATCCTAGCATGTTCTTGACCTGAAAAGGAAGAGGGACAGAGACATGTGTACATATAATGCTGTCATATGACCCCCAAATCTGGRTCTTTTTCCAGACTTAAGTACAAGGGAAACTTGTGCAACCTAAATGCTGTTTAATGAATACCATCTGCAGCTTGCAGAAGCAAACAGACCTCAAACAAAGTGTATTTGTTTGTATTATTTTGTATTATTTGTATTATTTTTGTATTATTAGTTTATGTTTCTATGTTGAATGTGAATGTATGTAAAAGTGAAAGAAAAAAAAAGTGATGCAAAGTGAATGTATTCCTGTGTCATTTTAGTTGTTGTTATTTCTAACATTTGTAATATTTCCACAAAGCTACTTAGAGAGTAGTTGTCTCTTGTCTAATATCACAGACAATATTATAATTTTAAATTTATAATCGCTAATCTTTTCAAATTTCATAATCACTTCATCAGTAGAAACACACTGTTTATACCCCAGAGATAAGGATAACCTTCCCACCCAAACACCATGATTATCAATTTATGACAGGAACAGAAGGTTTTGTGTATATAACTTCCACCGCTCTTGCTATTTTTCATTTTTGAGGACGTGCCACTGTCTTGTGTCAGGCAGGATTTTCTTCCACCCCTTTAGGTCTTCAACAAAGTAATGTCTGAAATGCAAAGCAAATTATGTTTGTAGCCTACTGTGTCCCCCCTTTCAGTTGGCATGGGAAAAGAAGTAGATGATTTCCTGTGTRCATATGAATATCTACAGTTCTATAACTTCTGAACCTGGTAATGGCATCTAAATGTAACCACAGTAAGAAAAGATGATTTTTGGTCTTGCAGACCTGAGAAGGGTGTAGAGCACATTTTGAAGCTGAAATATTTACTGCTGAAGCAGTAATGTTGAAAGCTGCTGCTGCAAGACAAAGTTAGATTATAATAAATATGAAAAGGTTTTAAATTTGGAAGAAAAGTACCTTATTTTTTTCACCTCTTAGGTTAAAGAAATTACAGATAACRAAGTCTGTTTAGGAGTGTCACAAATTGCAAAGAGCAAGAATATCTCAATTATTTTTTTACTAACTCTGTTTTTATATTGAGGTGGAAAGACAGACAGACACATGCACACCTGTTTGTAAATTTATTTTGTTGAAGTTGTAATGCTGTAAAACCTATGGAGAGAGGATAGATCAGTCTTAAGATAATTATGCCATTACTTTCACACACAGAGCACGAATCTACTTTTATTCAGAGTAACTGCATGCTGAGAGTTGTGGTACTTCAGCTATTCTGGTCTTGTTAAATCTGCTGGGTAGAAAAGTCATCTTGTGAACCACATTTTGCACTTTACTCAGGTAGACAGCTCTGTTAGAGGATTTTATTTGCCACTAGTATGCCTTGTGCCAGAATTCTCCTCATGCAACAGAGTGCAAAATTGTTGATGAAAATGAATGAAGCGGTATTTTATGACCATATTTAACATCCTCCACCCACACGCACAAGAGACTGTCCAAAAAAGAGCAAAAAAGAATAAGGCCACTTACATTACGTGGATAAATTGAAACAAAAAAATACTAATGAATCAATAAGCTTATAAATCTAGTAATTCCCTAGCAGGAAAAAGTGTACTGTCCCCACTCCCTTTCAAAAGGCGTTCCTGTTATACTGACCAGACATTCTGTAAAGATGTCTGGAAGCGCTGGCCCTTTGCCTATGTCCTGCATTCATGTTTATAAAGTCACTTCAGAGAAGTCAGGAGAGCCTCTAAGAAAGTCCTCTCAAAAATGCATTAATAGTAAGAACTCCTTACAATTAGTCTTGATGTCCCAGTTTAATCTGTTGGATCTTGAGGATTATTCAGATTCAGGGTTTCACACACTCAGCTCTACACTTCCATCCTCCATAAAAGTCAATTGTCAATATGGATTTTCCATTGATGATCAGCAATGGACTATTTGCTACTTATTTTCTCAGTGTTTTCTGAATTTCAGATATTCCCATTTTCCTTCATTTGCTTCTGTTGTTCCACCTCACCTTCTACTTGTACAGTCAGTGAGGTACTCATTCACACACACAATCTTTTATCTTGCAGTCGTATCATATCAGTGTGCTCTTTTATTCATGCTCAACCATATTGAATCAGTCACTCAGTCATCTCACATCCCGTTCAGGTGGCCAGCCAGGCATATTTACCTCCAGACTCTACTCACAGCCGTGTTTCCTGACCTGTCTGCTTGCACTCAGTCATTGCTGCTCAGCCCTGAGCAGCAGCATTAGATCAGGAGAACATTTACTCACAGAATTGCTCCACCAAACTGTCTTTTACACTTGTATTCCTCAGGCATTCGTTAACTGCAGGTTGCTTTGTTTTTATCTGTCTGAAGGGGACACACAAAGGAATCCAGTTTTGTGGATTCTTCCTGTGCTTGCAATTTGAGTGTGTTAATGAGACAATGGGATTTGTCTTTTGGTGGCTGTGTCTGGATCTGCATTAACTTCCCAGCCAGAATGCCTGGGACCAGACAGATTGCAGCTCTGGGGATGGGATACAGTGCATAATATATGCATTTACACATGTAATTATAGTGTCCAAATAAGAACTCTTGTTTTTTCGTGTTTTTGGGTTTTTGTTTTTTTTTTTTCTCATTTCCTCACAGCTACACAAGGCAGCCCAGCTTTGCCCACTGAGATAACACACCTGATCTGATCAGCTGATATAACTGGAAAATGACTGACACTTTCTGAGCCACTGAAGCCCATTTGTCATTCCTTCAAGTTGCCACTTCTTTCTCTCCTTTTCTTTGTAAATTTCCCAGTAATCATACATGAGCTTATACCATCAGAGTATGATTATTCACCTAGTGAAAATAGCACAGAGAGAACAGTGAATGTGTAGTTTGTGAAGTATGCAGAGATTCAGGGCAGATGACTGTTACCTATTTCTGTTCCTCGTGCAAACAAGGTCTGTGTTTTATGAGAGATCCCATGGAGAATATTTCAAAACAGGAATTAATTCATTAGTTCACTGCTCTGCTACAGCAATAGCAGCTACACCAGAAGCCCGGCAGCAATTCTCTTTGCAAAGCTCTGCCACAACATATTCTCAATGGTGCTAATGAGACCACATTTCTTTTTTACACAGAAGCTCTGTCTGATGTTGCAAATCAACTGAAAATATAAGACTTTGATTATGGATAACATAGATAGCAACACATTAACAGGAGCAGCTGCTGATACGAGGCGACTGATGGAGTAGGAGAGCCACTGCCATTTTTCTCTGCCTTGTGCTTCACTCATATATCTTGTCCAGGTAAATGCTGTGATCACATCCATTTGCCATCTCTTGGCAACCTTCATTTCTCTTCTACATCCACGACTGATATTCTGTGACTTAATTTTGTCCACCACATGTCCTGGTTTTGAGCTAGCTGTCCTACTTAGTGGCAATTACATCCCCATGGATCACTGATGAATGATTTCCTAGATGGATGTTTGTTATAAATCCATTCATTGATCTTCCTGACTTGCCCTGAAATATTTAGCACCTTATATATTTCTCTGTGCTAAAAAAAAAAAAAAAAAGTAAAAAAATTGTAGAGACCTTTTATTTCTGCCCTATACATCATTGTAAGCAGGATGCATTTTTTAAATACTTGAAGAGACAGATGAGCTGATTCTTCAGAAAGTTGCAGAAGTTATGAGACAGTGAAACACAGCTTTCTTCTCCTATCTCTCTTCTCTCAGGATTTGTGCTCTGAACACCTGAACTATATTTTCCCCTGGTTTTGTTGGGATTTCTTATTCTACAGAAATCAGCATTTCCAACGAGATGTTATCTACATTCTCCACGTTTGCTTCATGCTCAGATTTTAATTTCCTTGAAGCAGTTCCCTTACCACAAACACAAACCCCCCATACTTATCTCCTTGGATATAAATGTAGAGGGAGCTGTAAATGTCAAGTGTTCAACCCATGTCATGTTTATGGACCACTCAGGAAAGCTTCTTTCAGGCAGATGCAGCCAAGGCAGGTGGCATTAACAGCTCTCACAAGCTCATGTTTCCACTTACAGCTAACTTGGAGGTTTCTGCCTTCCCTTGTTACCATTACTGGGACAATTCATGTTTGGTACAGTGTCAGGAACTTTCTAACCCCATCCCGAGTAACTTTAATTGTGAATGCTATGAACACAAGGTCAGGGAATCGAATCCAATACACGGCAGAGAGGCTGCAGTTAAACAGTGTATTACTGTCCAGTGTGGGTAAAATTGACCCTGGCCTCCTCGTTAGGTGTTGGAGACAAACAGGAAGAGCTCTTGTTGCATTCTGCCACCACTTTCAGCAGCGATATGAGGTGTGGGAAGCTTTTGTGCAGCCTAAATCCCTGAGAGGAGCTGGAAGGGGAAGGCCAAATGGACGGCCATGCACAGAGCCCTTCTCACCAGTACACATACGAGGGGGGCTGTCATCGTGGCAGTAAATCTAAAAATGGGATATTGGCAGTGCCTGAGCAGCAAGGTCASTTCTCAACTACACCTGTAATTTCCATTCTCCAAATTCCATCCCACTGCAAAGAGATTATGGGCTTCTGACCGACAGCTGATTTCAAGGACATCACCGAATCCTTTATCAGTTAATTTAAAATGTTTTGTTCAAGTCAGGACCATGATTGATGTAGTTGAATTCAGCATTTTTTTCACCTTTTTGCAATGAAGCTTCCTATTTTTTTTTCTGAGTTCTTCCACTGAAGAAATGTTTAAAAAAAAAAAAGATGCAGCATTACCTAACATGTCACACATGACATAAAGGCAGGATGGGTCACAGTCTGGAGGAATGACTAACACCTTGCTCAATAGGTAAATACTGGTTTTTTTAAGTAACACTGACTATTCTTCTGCTCTTGGAGGAGCAGAAACTCGAGGCTGTCACTGTCCATCTTCTCATCTTCCCATATTTATTCTGCAGAAGCCAAAATTCCACTACACCCAAATTAAGAAAAGGTAGTCCTCTGCATTTTACAAGAATTTGGGTTCAATAGAAAAAAAAAAAAAACTTTCTCATGTAACACTGCAATATAGATTGTTATTCCCTGGGTAGCAAAAAATGGTGAAAGGTTAAAAGAATATACCTCATAATCACCATACAGAGACATATTCAGATCACTAAGAACGGTCTGATGATGATGAATGGTTAAAGAAAGTTTTTTCCTAAAATCAGGGGTTGGATATTAAGGACAGAATTTAAACTACCTTTTTCTTGCTCTTTTGGGCAAAGAACAAAATTTGGCCTCCCATGCATTATTGTTTTGTTCATTCTCCTGGGTTCTTTTCTGCTCAGGGCCAGGACCTGTTAGCTCATTGCTCTGTAAAATTCCAAGCACGCTCCTAGGTCTTGTAATAAATAATAAAAACCAGTCCTAAACCCAGAGAAGTAGAATTGCTTTCAAATGAGGATTTTTATACTTTGTGCAGCACCAACTTCCACGTATTTCTCGAAGTATTTCTTGTGAATGTAGTTGATTCTGGTAATTACACTGCAGAAGAAGGCAACATTGTTCATCTGTCTACTGTGCAAATGCAAGCTAACTTAATAACTGCACTCTTTCTCCCGTGCACATAACTTTTTACAGCATCCTTCAGTTCACATGCAATTGCTGTTCTCCTCTCCTGCGATGAATTAACATTGAATAATTGCCGTGCAAGGTCAAAAATCAATTAAATGGAAATTACAGTTATTTGTTTGAAAAGCTCAAGCAATATTTTATATCACAAGTCCCTTAGGTGACAGGTCACACAGGTTAATCAGCAACCAGTTTTCTCTGCAATCCTGATTCAAATCTGCCTGTAGCAACAGTGGCGAAAGGAGAGTCCTGCATTTCTACTTATGGTCAGTAGCACAAACATGGAGGGGCTTGCAAAAGTTATTTTTATTGTTTTTTATTGGCATCTGCCACTTCTTTGCTSCTGATGTGTCTTACTGCACCTGGATATCCTGGATTTTAAATAGTGGAGAACTATCCCTTGCGCCCCTGAATGAACACATCTGCCTTTCCAGCTCATTCAGAACTTTGAAGTGTTTCAGGCACTGCGCTGTGCCTTCTTTTGGGGTCCAGATTTTTCATCTACACCCCAGATTTCCCAAGTAGCCCTAGCCTGTCAGCAAAACAATGCCTCTATTTCTCAATCTTTCCTCTTCCTCCTTCTCCAAGTTGTTTCTTGGGATTTTTTTTGTTGGCTTTTTTAAATATTTTTTTTTGTTGAATTTAATTTTGTTGTTGTTTGTTTGGATTTTTTTTTCCAGTTCCTCCTCAGTTTCTGCATTCATCAAAATTGTAAAGTAGTTACTGTAACAGCAAAAAAAAAGCTCCACATCTTTAATTATAAAATATGATATCCATGTATCCATGAGACCTGCATTGAAAAAGTAATGAGAATTTTGCTAACTCAGTGATTTGGCTTAAAAAGCGATTCTAACTAATCCAGAACTCCTTATGGGTATGTGAAAATTTGCATTTACAAAAAAAAAAAAAAAAAAAAGGTAAAAAAAAAATCTTTTTATAAAAACAAAATTAACAAGCATAACTAAACCTCTTGGCAGAAAATTTAAAAGATTATTTCAGAATGATGTGAATCTTCTCATTTATAACCGCCTTCTTTTAAAAAAATAATCCCCAGCAGACCAGCCAACACACATATACCAAATGCTGGCCACCAGGAGCAACCTCCAGCAGCTGAAATAGAAAATTCAAAGTAGCAAAGTGTTGTCTAGATGATAGATGACTATTTTCCACGTGATTCTTGGGAAGACATGGTGGTGGTGGTACGTCTGGAAGTTTGATTATGCTAAATTGCTTGCTGGGTATTATTCACTGACTTGGTATATGTTCTTGCTGAAATGCAATTTGGTGCTCCAGATCCAATTACTGATGACAATATAACTTTTTATAATCAGCTACTTTTCTCTAAAGAAATAAAGCATAGCATTCTTTGCTGTATTATATAAATATCRTGGTGACTTCAGCAAGGTGAGACAGTTTCAGCTGGATTCAAAACACAGATTCAAAATATTTAGGACACCCAGAYGGATGGATTAGGTTTCAGAGGGATCTCCTGGATAAGCAAGTCCAGCTGACTGCCTAAGGAACCCGTACTTTCTAAAATACATTCTCCTTCTCGAACTGGAACATCTTCCTGTCCTTTCTGCAGCTAATGGGGTGCTGCTCTAGAACCTGACAGAGGAATGCTGCTCAAGCAGTTGGAAAATTTATGATGGTTTTGACTGTATTTCTTATGGGTTCCTTTGCCTTAAATAGTGTTTTCCGAGTTACAAATTTACAAAGAAATTAATTTCTACTGTGCATTAAGTTATCCTAACTGTTCATTCCAGTTGGGCAGCACAGTTTTCCTTTTAAGTTTCTTGCTATTTGTTTTGTTTATCAGTGGGTATGGAGACGTGGTTAAAAAAAAAGATGTGGGGTGAGGGAAGCTAAATTCTGTGTTATTGTTTCAGAGATAATGGAGTGATGCTTAATTCCCCTTCTGCCTGTAGCCCCAACTGTAGTTGCTTGTCTGCACTCATCCTCTGAATCATTTAGTTTGTTTATTTAGTGCCAAGAATAGGCTTAAAATATGAAACCTGCATCACTCCTCTGGGTTTTCAGTCATTGTTTCCTATTTATGTGTAATGCAAATAAGTATCTGTTTGTAAGATTCACACATGAGATGATAAAATAATTTGGTTAGTTTTTTAAATATTGATAGCTAGGCTGCTCTGGGGTTACTTTTTGGGTTTGCTTCCCCTTCCTTTGTTAAATATGAATTCTTTTTCCTTACTCTTTTTTCTTCCTCCTACTTTTCAATTCCCTTTGCTTTGCTGCCTTTACTTTTCTACAAGACAATGCTCAAGCTTTCATTTATTTGTTCCTTACGCTCAAAAAAAAAAAAAAAAAGAAAAGGAAAAAAAGGAAAAATAAATTGCTATTTACTTTCTTTTCTTAGCTGGGCAGCAGGAGAAAAACCCCATGGAATGGTGAAAAGGAAGATCAACAACATCCTCTCTGAATGTTGCTAGCAAGACATCTGCACTCAACTCAATTTTAGATTGTCCCAAGAATATAAAAACCGCAAAGCACCAAATTCCTTGCTTTTTCTATCGTTCAGCTGTCTCCTTATTCTTAAATACCCAAGCAAATAAATATGTCAACTACTTTTTTTTAGACAGTTTTCACTGAGCTTCTATTTAACAATAGGGTGTTTCAGTGCTTATCATATAATTGGTTTTCTACAGCACCTTACATCCTTAAGTACCAAATAAAATTAACAAATTCCTCAGATAATGTAATTACTTATGGTCTCTTATATTGTCAAGCATTAAATTAACTGAGAATACATAATTGCTGTCATTAATACCCCCTGTCTCCCTAATGAAGCAAAAGGTAGAGGCACAAGCTTATCCATCGTGTCTCTACAGAAGTGTCAGGACTTGGTAGATGGATTGGCTCCCAGCTCCAGGTATGCCCCTTCAAACCCATTATGTCTCATTATTTTTGCTGTGCTAAAAATGCAAAGATCTTAATCCCTTTAGAGTGGTCCCAGTGTGAGTGGCGTGTTGCTAAAGATGGTGCAACTTATGGCCATGTAGGGTGTTGGGGGATGTCAAACAGGAGGATTTTCTGCCTGCAGTAATCCCAATAAGTAAAGCAGAGCAGAATTAAACATGTGCTGCCTCTCCTTAGAGGCACTTTCTCTGCACCAAATCATAGAGAGAAGWACAATGAGACCTTTTAACATGAATACTCAATAAAATAATAGATATGCAGAGGTAAGTTATTTTGAGGACACTGACAGGTGAAATGATACAAGAGTGAACCCACTTAAAGGAGCACCTGAAAAATAAGTTCTGCATTGCWAACTGATATAAATTTCATGTAGCAGCAGGGAATTTCAATGAATATTAGTCTTGTGCAACATGCCTCTGTGTGTAAAATGGGTTTCTACTGTACTTTGGCTTTAAAACATTATTCACTGTTTTCTAGTACAAAGCCCCAGCAGGCATGCACTTGGCTAGCTAGTGAAGAACTCTGCCCCAGTTTTCCATAATGCATTCATGAAGGGATTTGTAACAACCAGTGGTTACTGCAGCAGAAAGACTAAAATGTTGTACTGTGGCACTTTGGAAACAAACACAAAAGTTCAAACACTACAGCTCTTGCAGGCTAATGATGTGCTATAAACAGTGGCATATTGCTACCGATGTATAATCCATGCTCAAAGCAGCCATTCACCAAGACTTATAATTTCCTTTCTGTATATTCTGCTCCTCAGGTTAAACCCGTGGATTTCAGAAGCCTCTGTTGGTGACTCAGCCTCTCTGGGGTAAATACCTGCACCCTACAGAGCTCCATTCACCCAGAGCCTTGTGGAGACACCCCAGCACATTCTGTTGCAGCTCCCTACATCTCTCAGCTCTCTTTTCTGCAGATCAGCTGCTGTCTGAGCATCTGTGATGAAAGCAGGAAGGTCAAAGGTCTCATCAGCATATCAACAAAATGTAAAGCCTGGGGCTGCAGCAAACAAGCCCAGAGAGKGAGCAGCAAACTGCAGTCAACACGAGACTCAGGGCTGGGCTGGAGTGCTGCAACTGCTAAGAAGAATAATTAGGTCATTAAAGACAAGCTGGGCTTAGTTTAAAGTGAAGAAYGACACCTCCTCAGCCAAAAAACTTTGGCTTATCAGAATTGGGGTCCTCTCCAGCCCTCCTTTCTTTCTCCCTCACTTTAACCCTACCGAGAGCTTGCTTCCCTTTCTCTTCTGGCCAATTTGTTTCCAGCAGTTCACAAACCTCTGCTCCTTAGTTTCATCCTTCCCTTTTTTGTTGTTCTTGATTTTTTTTTCTACCTTTCTAAATCTCTCTGTATTAGATAAAGATGTGGCTTCAAGATGCATGAAGAAGAGTATGGGAAAAAAGTTGCAAAAAAAAATTTATCAGAAGATTTTTTCTAAGTTTATATGGGAAGGTATATACAGCCACAGAGAAATAGATGCCATTTATAGGCATCTCTGTCTTCATGCATCTTAGACCTCCCTTTGAACCTGACATCATCAAAAATAGAGCTTAGAAATCTGCTAAGATGCTACAGCACTCATTAACAGGAGAACGTGTCTTATGAGTGACAGCATTGACAAGCTATGTTGGTGCAGCTCAAATAGATGGGAAAATGCAAAATGAGCTGGGATGGCTSCTCTTCTGGGACTTCTGCCCATGTGCCCCAGAAAAAGAGCAAGGGCAATGTCCACTTCAAGAGGATTCTGGACAAACTCTGGTTTAAGGGAGCTTTATTCCTAAAAGGGGAAGCAGCATCTGTCATTGTCCAGTGCAGTTACTGTGGCATGCACACATTATGTTGTAATGAAGAACTTTGTAATGACAAGCCATGCAGTTTTACAGGTTTCACCCTTGAAGGAGCAAATTTTGTCATTTTTGCATTTACAAGATTGGACTTAATCAATAATGGCTGTATTTGTATTTGATTTCCACACTTGGGAACACTGGAAAACAGCTTTCCTCTGTGTTGTTTGCTGGAACTGACCCGTTCTACCTTTCCAAAGAATTCAATAATCAGATGAAGAGTTAAAAAATCTGAAATTGGTAAAAGAACTGAAAACTTCCAGGTGTGTGTTGTGTGTGGGTGCATTAACAATGCCATAAGTGCAGCCAGTCTTTTTGGAACCTGAATTGTGTGTGTATCACTGTAGAAAGAGTCTTGAATTAGAGGCAAAGTGCCTGTAAGGAAAGCATTTTGCTCTTGAATCTGTAAGAGGAGAATTTTCCCTTTGGGAATGAAACAAAGCATGTGTTGCAGGTCGCATGTGGCAGCTACAGCAGAAATCAAGCTTCTTAATGTAAAAGTCTTTGGAACTCATGCTTTCCTCCCGAGCCAATCTCAAGTTAACGCTTTCATACCCTGCAATTTACACACAAAAGAAAGTTAAAAGTGTATTATGTGTGCTATTTGACTCCTCAACCCCTCTGTTGTTTCTGCACTGAGTACAGTTTCTATGTACAGAACTTATTTTTATGGCAGGATGAGAATATATTCTGTATTGGGATAATATTATGTACAACATGCACAACTCTGAGTCATATAATTTATGGAGCAGAAATAGAAATATCAGGGACAAAAGTGGGGGTTTGGGGAATTGGGGGAGAGATTAAATCCAGGAATTTTAGGTGGGCCTCTACAGTTATATCAATAAATCCCAATAATAGTAAAAATTAACTAGTTGTTAATTAGGGAAAGCATCCTTTTTCTCTGCAGGCTGAGGAAGTTATTAGTTTGATTTGCAGTCAATCTCAACTAGAGCTGGATGATTGCCTGGATCCAAAGGTATTTACCATCACATGCAGCAAGGGACACAGGGCCCAGGAAATGTGGAGACCCTGTTGTGTGCACACCCTGTGGGGACTCCCAGATGCAGCATTGAAGGTATTTAGTGTCACCTTGCATAAATATCCAGGCTGTACAGGTGACTCTCTGACCTGAGTCCCAATACTTCTGTGATTTTTTCCCCTGTGATAATAAATTAACTTTGAAGTGATAACAGTGCAGGGTGAAGTCCATCTCCAAAGCTTAGTGAGGAGTGCTAAAACAGAGGAAAAGGYTTCTGGAAAAAGACAGCTTGCAAGGGTTTGATTACATTTTCCAAAATTTTCTCCTTCTTGTTTAATTATGCATTTCTGTTCCTCCCATGCTGGAACTGAACTCTGCTGACTGAAACTCAAAATTTCTTCTCCCAAATGGTGAAATGAACCCACACACATTGAAACTCAACAAAACCAGCAAAAACCTACAACTGGATTTTCTTTCCCTAAAATAACTCCTTACCTTTTATTACTCCTACACAAATTGCTGTGATATTGTAAATATGATAAAACCCTCAATGTGAGCTGAATAAATTGATTAGGAGCAAAATAGTCATGTGGGCTGGTCTAGATAGCTTATTAAGGATTCAATATCTAGTTGCTTGCACTGTGAGATGAAAAAGAAGGAAGAAATAAATCCGGAGAGAAATACATGCTTGTTTGTGGAATGGTTGATGGGCTGATGGCCAGGGCAGGCTGAAAAAGACTGCAGGAGGTTTGGATACAGTGAGAACCTMTTACTGCTGGTTGGCATGGAGCAAAATTCAAAGGAAGACATCCAGAGACTGCAGYGCCTGGAACAATATAGCTGYGGTGCAAGGGTTTCCCTTTTATGGSCTGATTACAAATGCAATATAATTAACCCTGCCCTATGCTTGCACAGCCMCTTTAAGGCAATGACCTCAAACAACTTTGCAAAACATGATTAAGTGAGGACACGTGTTTCACCTGGGAGCAAAACTTGGAGATTTACCTCCCAGCTTCCCACCCTTTCCTGTCTTCTTTGCCAGGTACATCTCTGTTCACTGAATTGTGAAGAGCAGAGCTTGGAGGCAAAGCTAATTGACAGTGAAACACGTGATTGTGTGAGGTTAAAAGGGCAGGAGCACGAGCATTTGGGTGTCARTCTGAAAGACAGAAGGCATCAAGCAAGAATAAAGAATCAAGTCAGCACAAAATGTGAGTTGGGTGTAGAAAAGGAGCAGAATGGGTTCATATTAGCAAAGGAAGTAAGGGGAGATGTGACATTGCTGGGAACATCAAGGTGGGTTTCCTAATCTTCGTCCACAGCAGCTCAGAAGTCCTATCCCCTTTAGTAGTAAACATATTTRGATTTTCCACCTTCTAAACAAGGGTTTTGGCACAACTGTAGTCCTCACCACCCAATGCAAAGCAAAAATCTACAGCTTCGGGGAGGAAAAGGAAACTCTTTAAGTCCTCTTCCCSCTATTCATTTCCAGTAACTTTTTCAGCAACAAGCAAAGGACCATACACAGTGAGCAGAGAAAAAATGATTAATTAGCTCCCACCAGATCTGCAGTTCCCGGCCATGCAAAGCCTTCTGTTGAAAAGAAGTGCCCAGTCATTCTCTTTGCCCAAGCGAGTGGAAAAGGGAACAGCTCAACACCTTCCAGATTTTAGACAAAAATGAATAAAGCAGAAGTGAGCTGGACTCTTAACAAATGAGGAGGGAATTTGAAAGTAACCCAGTGGTAGTTGAGAAACTGAAGTATGTTTGAAAAGTAAGTGGTCAGTTTCCGCCAGACAAAGTAAAATCCTAGGCCWGTGGATAATTTAGGTTTTATTTAGGAGTAGTAATTGCTGTTGCCACAGAACAGCTGAAGAAACGGTGAAAAACTTTCTAATTGGCTGCTCTGATGAGGCAGGCCACAGGTCAGGGAGATCTCCAGGCCACTGAGAGCTGAACAGAAATAAGTAGCCCTTTTCTAAAAGGTGTTTCAGGACTCTTGGTTGCATGGTTTCTTCAGCAAACTGTACCAGTGAAGAAAAGAAGGGTTTAAGCARCATAAAAGTGTTTGTAATACAGTTAAAAATATTAAATAAATATCAGGATAAAGCTTCTATTGAAAATCTGAAGGAGCAARAACTTACAAGGTGCAGACAAATGCTGATGTTGATTTTTGAAAATATAAATGGAATGGTACAAAGGATGCTTGATTCACGGCACAATGACCTTAGAAAATGACTGACTAAAACGTCTCCAGGGATCTGAACAAAAAAGTAAAGCCCACCATGTGGCCAGGCAGCAGGGACACACTCATATCTGCCTAGAGCCAGGTGTGCACCCATAGGACCTTGTCCCAAAGGTCTCCCAGGAGAAGGTATTTTCTGCAGCAKGAAGAGGAGAGCCACTCCACAGAGACCGACAGTGATGTTCAATTCATGAACACTCACAACAAGCTTGGAGATCTTTCACAAAAAGAGCAATGTAACACATATGTGAAGTGTTATTATTGTTATTTTTGTTACATGGGTTTATTAAATTTAATGAGGACATTGAGGGATTCCATTAATCCYGACCACAATGCCAGTGTCTYTCAACATTTTYGTGATTAAGCCATTGAAAATATAACAGCTCTGAGTGCCTTGAGTTTYTACACCRTGAGATTATTAAGTGCACTCTACAYGCAACAGCATTTACTCATTACACCTGAATTCTATTCCAGCTCCTACTTTATCTGCACTGCTTCCTCCAAAGTGCAAGAACATGATCCTATGTAAGGTCCACAAATATATTTTTCCCGTAACAATAAGTGAACATTAATCCTTGCTAAATTGGAATGGAGCATCCACAGAATTACGTATTGCAAGTACATGAGTATCCAGGGAGCAGCTTGATTAATATCATTATCACAATGARTAGTAGAAGAATTAATGTGATTTGCTGCTAACTACAGTAGAGAAGCATTTAAATTTTTCTGCTGGAAGGCATCTTCCTTATTTTCCTGCACAAAGTCTTTCCAACTCTCAGGTAGAAATGGAAGTCAGCTGAGTAAGGCCTTTAAGAAGTAGAAAGGTTGATTTCCACTTGTTATTAGGCCTTCCCTTTTTTTGAAGTCTTGTTGTCAGTATATCCATGTCCCACATCTAAAATTTCTTCTGTAATTTGAAATATATTTTACAATTAACTCTGCATCTCCTTACAGTGAATTTGAAAAAAACCTTCTTCAATACACTTGTAAGTGGTGCARGCACTGACTGCTTTCCCCCTTATTAAAGTCATAAAAACTTGAAAAAAAATTATACACAGTCCTGAAGTCATAAATAAAAAACAACCATAAAAAAATTTCCAAGTAACCAACCAGCAGACCCACACTCCAGTAAAATACACAATTACTTGCATTATTTACTGTAGAACATTTCTGTTCCAGAGATACCTTTTCAAACTAAATAGACGAGACCCATAAAAATTTAGGAGGCAGGAATATAAATGAAAATAAGTTTTTAATAAACTTGATGCTTGAAATGCCTTGTAGTGGACAAACAGCTACTCTTTATGTCATTAAAACAGTGAAATTTTAAGAATCTAAAGAAAATTAGGATACATAATTTCAGTGCACAAATACCAGCTCTGAGATACTTGGTGTTCCTTCCAGGTACATATAACTAATAAAAAATTGCTAAGGGTGCAGAGAAGATTGTGCAATTATTGAAACTAGAAATTCCAAATGTAAATGCGGATTGTTCAAAATGCTTCCAAAGCTAATAATGGTCATAACATTCAGAGCCTGCAAATCTAAAATTGCAGAAAGCCTACAAACTTAGCTTCCACGACTTCTTTTTCTGAGAAGTTATGTGATTTTACACAGCTTAGAGAGCTGTCTTACAAGAGAGAGCAGTTTWCCTCTTATCACAATGAGTATCAAATAGAGGAATTCTATGTASCTGTTGCTAACAAGTCGTGGTATGTTCCTTTATCATTATGTGCTTTATATATCCTYCCAGAGAAAAATTAACAGAGTATTTTGAAAGCACTTCTAAGAGCCAACATGAGAACAAATCCTAACAGTGCTTTCTTCCCAAAAAGAATTCTCTTCAGTCATGCACACATTGAGTTGGGTAAGCGAGGACTGGGTGGACATGAGCTCAGGAGATGCTGTTTGGTGTGGTGAAAACAAGRGAAACTGAAAACAGGACAAATTGAAGCAGAACTTCAGGAAACATAACCTGACTACATGGTTTATTCAGAAAATTTTTCAAAGCTGAAGGCAAAAGTGTTTCAAAATTTTAGGCTGCCCTTGGACAAAATCTGGAAAACATGATGTAATAAGCTACACTGTCCTTACAGGGAAAAAAGGAGGAAGATCTAATATATTTTACCAATCCCCAGCTTCTCTGATGTAATGTTTATTTGCAGTAAGTTTTGGGAGGAGGGCAGAGAATGCCATGTACTTAGTTCACAGAATGTCTTTAACTCAGCAAGCTTTAGATAAAGCTTTTCARTATTGAGGATGTGGTTGGTTAATCAGTTCATGCTGTTAGGGCGCTCACATTATTCAGCACAGAAAAAAAGCAGAGTGACTATACAGCATATATRTTTTTATATATAAAATKATATAYAGATTTATACTTCTCCAGARCAATGAAGAGTGCTGGCCCTATTTTTTTTTCAACTAAACATGAATATTTAGTCTTAACACAGGGGTTACAAAGCCTTAGCAAAGGGGCTGAGGGGGATCCCTGACAGAGGGTTTTCTCCCTTATGGAAGCCTGGCAGCCCCAGGACCAGCCTGTTCCATTCTCAGACTTGTWGAGGCTCCTGGTGGGGTAACCTTTCTACCCAAGCCAGGAAGAAAAAGGATCTCTATTTAAAGCACCAGTGCTTGAACAGTCTGTCTGTGTCATGATTTTATGAACACTCTTATTTAAAGCTTAAAATTAGGTAGTTCAGTGATGTGAAAAGCTCCATGCACAGCAACAGACTGTGCAACAATTGAGTTTCCTTTCAGCTTTTACTTTTATAAAGATGGATTCTGGGACAAAAATGGGGTTTTTACTAAGGGAAAGGAAAGGTCTTTATCAGTGTTTTTTGAAAAAGTTTGTCCTTTAGTGGAGCCATTCTCAGGTATTTATGCAGCAAATGGTGTATTGATGGGTTTTCCTGWACATTTTCCTGATAGATGGGCAGTATTGTTCAGAAAAACGAGCAACTGAAAACATGGTGAAGARGTACCTAGAAACAAAAGCCTAAAGCTGAGAATATAAGTTACCTTCTCAAGGCAGGATTGTTAGCTGGGAAACGACTGTACAGCTCCCAATGTAAAAAATATGATCTACTGCCACCTCCCTCTTGTGGGCTGCTATTTATAGTGACAATTGGACAGCAGATCGCTGCTCAGCAGTTTGATGTCATAATTTAAATTCCAAGAGAGGTGGAAAGCCTTTTGAATGTGAATAAATGCAAATGCCTGTCCCCATCTACCAACGTGTGGACATTCATTCTCTCCCACATTCACCAGATCCCGCGTGCCAGGATCACCGCCACAGCAGGAATCACTGACGCGCAGCAGGCTCTCAAAGACCTAAAAAGTTTGCTAGTTACCATGAGAAATATTGCCCCCAGGAAATGCATGATTCAAAACCAGTTTGTACATGGTGGATGCCTACCCATAACCATGCATAATTCAAGTAATTCATGAACCATAGGAGCCTCRCTTGGTTCTCCGGAGACAACCAACAAATGTCATGGTATGAATAATAGAAGAACACATATATTTGTACAGCACATTGAATTATCTACTGTAACTCCTCAGCTCATTCCAGCTACTGGCAATTATCTCTGTGTTAGCAGGCACTGAATAAGCAGAATATTTACCCAGTGAGCTTTAAAATTCTGAAACTGCTTGTCCTGAGTGGCCTCTGTTGCTTTGCCCTGCATAGGGGGCTYGTCAAGTGCTGTTTAATGTTAAGAGTTCATGTTGCAGCTTGCTGCTCAGAGTCCAGGGTCCAGTTTCTTTTCCAATGGGCTATTTTAACTTTGCAGCTTGTGGGTATAAACAAAATTTAGCTGACATCATTGGGATACAGTCACCATCATTTAATTCCTTAACTAAGCTGGTGGGATGGAATGAGGGATTTGTCGGGTTGTCTRCCTGGGGTACCTTCACATTTTCTCCCCTTCTTATTGATCTAAAATGGTACCTTTTCCAAAACTGAAAAATATTTTTAGCTAATCTATCCTTTTCCTAGGATGAGCCATTTGGTGTTTTGAAATGAGAACATTAAAACAGGTATTTGTCAGAAAAATCAACTGAAAATCATAARCATTTATAATAACTTGTATTTTCTATGTTTAATAAAACACACAATCTTGCCACTTGGCCAGATATTCCCTAGCACATCTGGACTTTTCTCTGGAAATGCCAGGTGGAGTTGACAAGATAYAGAAGTATTTTGTTCTTTTTGTCTTTGTGTTTTTTAAACTGATCAATAAACACACACACACAGACTGCATGGGAATGTAAGTGAACCGTATTCCCTGGACATTTTTCAGCCTTCGAAAAATAGTCCCAAGTTAAAAAAGAAAAGTTGATCAAGAGCAGTCCAGCAGCACCCGATGGACTCAAAGTACAGAGAAATTGCAGAAAGCAAGTCTTGGGYACAAAAGTTACACAGAGTGGAGCGATGCCCCAATGTTTTAACCTCYATAATTAATTGAATGCAATTGATTGATTATGTTTATTTAAATGGAATACTTATCACTCATCTCCATTGAAATATTTCTTACCTGTTTCAAATCATTTATGTAATTTGATGAGAACCATTTGATTCCTAATCCTATGCRCTGTTTACTCCCTTTTGTGCTGTCTGAAAGTTTAATAATGTATTTTGTTACACAAGCTTTAAATGTAAACATTTTTTCCATATCAGACTCTGTATAGGTCTGCATAAAATCTGTCTTAATACATGTCTCATGACGAAACATGGACAACTTGCTGACTAAAGTTTTCAAAATGTTGCTTTTATTTCACAACAGTTTCAATTAGGTTATTCATTTCCAGCTTTCTTAGGAAGAATGTTGTCCGATGTTGTCAAGTTACACTGGCTATGGGAGGCAATGATGGTTCTGAAACTGAAAATAAAGGTTCATTACTGTATTCTGGAAAAGTTTTCTTTGTTTTTCCTCTTGACCCTGAAAATCTTCCTAGAAGATTTTTTCTTCTGCTTACATACAGGAGGTCTAGGCCTAAGTTGCTGCTTTCATGTTTGCCATGTAAATGACAGGAAGTCTGCATTTTGGCAAGRTTTTCTTTGCATTATACCCATAGGAAAGGAAGATATATAAAACCAGAATATCCATGTGGCGTAGTCAGCAAATTGTCCCTTTGCTGATGTTTGGGATGTGCTGTTTTCTTTTGTGCAGCAGTTAGTCAGGACTTCATCCGAATGTTTTTCTCCTGGTTCTAGCCCTGTTTTGTTAGTTGCTATTATAAATATCAGGGTACAAAGGCTGGATGTTTTGGCTGGGCTGTGCAGTTGCTGGCACAGAGGTAAGCAGCATTGGCTGAGGTGTGAAGTGTTACTGGAGTGATGAATAGATAATTATCCACCACACTGTATATTTTCTAATGTTTTGCTAGGTCYTATTAAGTGAATCGTGTATCATGGTATTCACAGTTTTTCTTAAGGTGTTCCTTAAGTAATCAGACTTTCTTGTCTGGAAGATTTCCTTTATATTCAATAAGCACAAAGGTTGCTCCTGCAGAGCAAGCAGCTTACAGTGCTGTGGCCAAGAGAAATTCTGACAGCAGGTTCTTGTTTGTTAGTCAAGATGTGGTSTTTGTAAAATCATTTCGCTTAGGATCCGTGTTTCCACTACCCTCTACTTGCCTACTTTCTCATTATCTAATGTTTCATTTCCATATTTGCTATTTCAATTTAAGAGGGGCRGGCAAAAGCATTTTAAAAGATTTTAAAATAATTTTCAAGCAAATCCTTTTTTTGTTTTCTTAGAAAAGCAGTAACTAAAGAAGAAAATTAACTGCTAACACTAACAGTTTATTTCTCATGATAGTGGTTTTAAATGATAGTTTTGGATTTGCATCTTTTTCTGCTTTATTTTGGATAAGCTAATTAACTTTAAAAATAGTCTCCATAAGATGCAAAACATGGGAGAAAAGATGGTGGAAGCCAAAAGGTTGACTACAGCAAGAGTGGTGTTGAATTAAATTAAACTCCAGCACAGAACAAACTCTGAGGAGTGCAGGAGGACAGTCTAATTTAAAAGGGTGTGCCTTGCTGTGCAGTCTCTTTAAGTGTGATCTGCTTTTGGCCTAATTTTCTGTGACAGTATATTTAATAACAGTGGTCCCTTACTGAGAATCCTTCTGCCTGGTCTGTCACTGCAGAAATTTTGGCTCTGTAATAGGCACATCTTTGTCAATCCAACACTTAAATTTCCTTGAGGGAATTAAGAGCTCCTAACGGTTAGTCACACAGCTCCAGGTGAAAAAATTCTTTGCTGTTATAAAAGCACCCCAAACCTGAGATACTCTGCATTTGTAGTCACCTATTAAAAAATTAGAAACTTATTAAAAAAATTTAAAAAAAAAAAGAAGGCTGCCTTGTGAGATTCATTATTTAAAATCTTGGGAAGAACTCTCAAGGACAGATCAGGAGTTTCACAACAGTATGGATTAACGTGATTTTTGTGTGTGTGCCCTAAAAATAGCTGGGCACYGCTGTTTGACAAGCATTTTATGGGGGATATGCATTTTTCATTTATGAACATTCATCATTAAGTGGTTTTATTTTTAAAACATTACCTAATGGAGCTGCATGGAGTCAAGAGCCAACATGTAGATGTACTTCAGAACTACTTGGTTTCCAAAGCAGCAGTCCTATTTAAATGTGTACATGCCTTCTGTGACCTGGCATATTAGGGGTTCTGAATTTAATTTAGTTTAAATGTGCAATTTTCTCTTTCTTTTTTCCCTCCTGCACTGCAATTATGCAGCATGTGAAGTATATAGAGCAAGCCTATGAACACGCTGTGTCTGAAGAGCTCAGCATATGCTGAAGGATCACTCTTCTCTCTCCTCGCCATTATACAAATAATTGTAGGATTAAAAATCAAAAGAATCTGTAATATCATCTAAGGCTCTTGCATCTTGGTCTTTCAGACTTCAGATAGACACAGCAGTGTGAAAGGACTCTGGAATTCAGTCAAACTCCTTATCTCAAGGAGTTCTGCCTGCTGGATCCCATACAGCGCTTTATGCATCGGTAGCGTGTCACCATCTTTGCCACTGGAGATGTGACAAACGCAGCTCCCAGCTGGCACAGGAGCACAGGCCATCCTGTCTCCTGCTGCAGGAGCATCCCTGGTGACAGCAGAGGAGGTGCTGCTATCATAGGACAACCTCCATCTGCAGAAGGAAGTCCTCCAAAYTGACTGAGAAATCAAAACTGAGAAATACATGCTGCTTTATTTTTGCATTTTTACTTTTAATTCCCTGATCACAGCATAGGAGACCATAAAAAAAACATATCATGGCCTAGACTGGAAAAAACAAATTCCAGTACAATCCCATTTTGTCAAAGGGGATTTCACTTCCTGCACTCTGAAGAGTGTTTTTGTAGCACAGCAAAACTGTGGAACAGCACAGCCAACCTCATATTACCTTTACCTGTCCTCTGTCACAGTCCACTGTCACAGAGGGAGACGTGGAGACAGAAAACCAGAGTGGCAACAATCCTGCAAGCAAAGGAGGCAGGTAGAAAGCACAGGACAGAGGATCCCAAGAGGAGGTCTAATTTTAAGAAGGCTCATTATGCTACTACATCTCAAATAACAGTATTTGGGAGGGGTTGAAGTWGTACACAATGAATTATTTCACATTCTGAAACCACTCACTAATTTAAACCAGACACATGAAAGCTATATGAATCTTCTTATGAAGCATGCATCTTGTCCAAATTATCTCTTTATTACTTTTGCTAAGTACATGTATGCAGCTCATTGAAGAGAATGCACATAGCCAAAAGAATGGAAAAAATAAATTATTGGGGGRGATATTCTGTCATTTGCTTGTTCTTGATGTGTATATCTCAGACATGGGTTGCAGTTAGTGCTTCCTGCAGCACTTACATCCCAGGGTAAATTAATCGAGGTGAGTTCAAAGGTGCCAGCATCCCCCTTCTGCACCATTATTTACTGGTGAGTTTCACTCAATCTTTTAAATATCTYTTCTAAAATGGAGTGCAATTGCTTCTGGCTGGAAAAGAAAAACCTGATCACTCTGAGCTGTCACCAATCATCTCTCAGCTGCGAAGAGTATTTCTGTTATCTCTCCTGCAGTGAGTGCTGACTGTATAACGACACTCATAGCATGCATTAAATTTACTTAGTGATACATTTGTATGACTGGAATAATGACACTTGTCTGTCTTGTCCACATTGCCCCTGTATCCTAATATTGAAAAAACATGACTTTATGGTCTCTTTTCTCAAGTCCTGATTGTCTGCCACAGACACCAGTACTCTGTGCTGTGTTTAAATGTCACAATAAAACTTGCAGGAGTAAATTGATGCGAAAAGGCACCAAAGTCAAATGGAGCCATTTCTAATTTTATCTTCCTGTCATCCTGTGGTGCATTCCCAGTCATGTAATAAGGAGAAAAGAGCGAAGGCTGAGATTGATGAGAATAGTAAATTGTTTTTTGACAACTGGCTTCTAACTTTAGGTTTCACAYACGCCCCTTCCTCAGCCTTATGAAAGTGTGGTTACTGAATTCAGCACAAGAAAATATAGGAAGCCAAGGCAATGGTTTTCTGAAGCAGAATGAGAAACAAAAAAGCTGCACACAGAGATGCAGCCAATGGAAAGCCCAATAGGAATTTTCATCTCCTGCATTTTTAAATGTTCTCTTCTTGTTTAGGGGTGCTTTATTAGTCAATTGCTTCTCCTCATTAASTTATAACTTGGCACTCATTGCTCTGTAAAATGCCCTAACAACCCCCGTGAGCACTGCTCTACTGAAGGATCAGGTTGTGTTTCCATTATAAACCTAGTTTCAGAGATATTTATAACTCAGCCATTTGAATTTTCATCAAGCTTTGGGGAACTTGGCTCACAGGTCAAAAAGTGAAACAATTTTCAGCTTATGAATTTGAAAAGAAAAAATTTTAGCCAAGAGCAGTTTCCAGCACAGAAAATTTCATCATGATTTAGAAGCTTCCAGGATAAGAAAAATTATATTAKCTTATGCAGGAATTACATAATGTGAATTACATATGTTACATTTATGTGTATAAATTCAGACTAATAAGACGCAATGTATTAATTTTTAAGATGTTTTAATTTCGTTATCAAAATTTGCTGGTTTTATAAACTATCTAAAATATAAAAGCATGGATAGTGTAATTTCAATTTCAGTTTTTGAAAATTTGTGAAAGATYTTGGGTTTATAATTGTTTCATAAAATATAGAACAAGAAAATATTGATGAGGAAAAGCCAAAAAAGCAGAAAAATGCTGTGAGTTCATCTAATAGATTAGTTCATATACTTTAATGATAACTTAATGTGTTTTTACAAGAAAAAAWTATGACATTTTCTTYTTTTTCTTTACATCTGTCTTGACTRTATTCAGTATCACACACAAACTCCATCTTGTTAACAAGGAAATGAAAGCTGCTTAACTCTCTTAAATTTTGGGCTGTCTGATAGTTACCTTTATAGTTGGAGTGCTTTACTAGCRCAGATATATTTACATAAATATATTTCTAACACGCATTCAAAGATTTGCTTGAATATTCAGTAATATTTGTCTTCTGGCAAATATTATTCTAACTTATATTTATGGTAATTTCCTCCGTTATTTCACTTTAGAATCTAATAAACAAAATTTCTATTCTGGATTACTTCATTGAGATCCTTCTCTATTAGTGTTTTCTATCGCACATCTGCTGGGTGCGTGTGTTTCATTTCTGTCACTAATAGTCTCAGCTCTGCTTTAAACCACACAATTTCCAGCCTAAGTCAATTTTCACTTGATAACTGRTCTTTCAATCTGGCTCCTACTCTGTCTCCAAGTTGCACTGCCTCTTCTAGGTCACTGATATAAAACTGAGTAGACTCATCCTTAATGATTACCCCTGTAGAGGTCCATTAGCTGCATTCCTCTTTCTGAAGTTCAAAATTACCCTGTCTTTGATGTTTAAGCYTATTTTTGTATCTGTGCAAATACCTCATCCTTTTCCCTGTGCTTCCTGACCTTGTAGATCAGCTTTTTGTGCCCTTTGTGTTGTACATGAGCTGCTTTCAAGTCCATGTAAATTGTAATGMTGGTTTCCTCTTTCTTTTTGACTTTACCTGCCTTTTTTCCCTCCTTTTTCCCTATCTGCTYCACTAGACACTGTTTTAATACATTCTCAATGTGAAATCAGGGTGATTTTCTGCTTGATATGGAACCACCCTCACTGTTATGCGTACGCATTTGTTACTGCCCACTCTGTCCCTGAATCCTGACCCTGCTATGAAACAAACTTTTGTTCAATCTTAAATATTTAGGGGCTCTTTTTGAAGTAAAACACTATATCCTACTACTTTTGGATGTGTACAAAAAAGGACATTGCAGATATTGTTAYTCCCAGGATAGTCTGGAAATAATATAATTATTTTCATTTGGTTTCTTTTTTTATGTGATTTTTAAATATGACAATTTACAGTTCAGAACTGGTTGGTATTAAATATGCTACTATCCATATTGGCCAGTTTAGTAATCACATCTTAAATATATAAATATATGTTAATTATTTCCCTGAATAATTAAACCTCTTTGACCTGTCCAAAATAGATGGTTTCACTGAGGAATAATAAGCAGAAAGCTGCTTTATCTGTTTTATCCACAGTGTTTCTGCTCAGATTTCTGTGTGCCTAAGCTTGTGGGTAATGGTTGACATGGTGGATGTATGTTTTATATACAATTGCAAAATCATGCCAGAAAATATTGCTTTCATTTCAGATGAACAAGTTTTTTTTTAATTTCTGTAACAAATTTTTAAATATCTGGAAATAAATATATAATCAATTTCATGAGTTTGCCCATCACATATGGGGTACTCCTGTATTCAAATTTTTACATATGCAACGGCATTTACAGAACCAGGGTCAAAGATCAGAAAACCTGTTACTATAATTACCTGCGCTAAAATCTCAAATATTCCACTAACTGAACATTTAAAAATATTTGCTTTTTTTTTTTTTTTCATTTTGAAACATAAAATAGGTAAACAGCTCAGCAAAGTTCCTACAAAACCAAGGATTTTTTAGGATTTTCACTACTAAAACCTTAAAACAAACCTTTTTAAAAAATGGAATGTCTGCTTGTGATAGGGTCAAAACAGTTGTACGACACTCAGTTGGATTTCCATCATTCCTGTGTGGGGATATAATAACATCTGGCAGATGCAAAAGTCAAAACATGCACTTCAACCTTACCAACCCAACTCAGCCAACCTTATCAAGACGAATTTTTGCATAGTCATCATGAATTTGATTTTTGCCTGCAGTGATCTGAGATCTTTAAARGAAAGTCTCTATATAAGGGAAAACRTATAAGTACCACTGCAAARGATTKTACAGTTATTTTGATTATTTTRTTTTGGTTTTGAACATCWGGGGTTTTTCCCCTCCATGAAATTCCAGACTGGTTTTACAAATGAAAATTTAGGAAGGATTGTATCTTAAAATGGGTGAAGTAAACACTCATTTAAAATAGTATGCAGCATCTTGCTTGGCTAGATCAATGGCAAAAAGGCCTCATTATCTTCACTCWACATCCAGTCATCCTGTAACTTTCATTTCAAATGAGGATTGAAAAATCATTCTCTGTGCCTTCTCCTGCTGAATTATAATTGAGCTTCAAAAGGACTGCAGAACTTGCCTCCTCAGAAAACCCTAAAACAATGACATTGAATGTTGCAGGACTTCTCAGATTTTCTCTTCTACCGTATCTTCTTAATAATTTCCCCAGCGGTACAAAAGCACTGGTGAGATAAAAGAGCAAATGATTTATTATTTTAAAGCTTGCTATTATGTCTTTTTTCTCCCATGATCATTCTTCAGGAATGTGCTCTCTTTCTCTCTACAATAAATAAGACTTCTGTCAATAAGCTCTGTGCCTAATAAATGAGTGGATTGTATTATATTTTGACACCATGGTAAAATTTGTCTCCAAGGAGATCAAAAAAGACAAGAGGGAATAAATGCCTAATGTATGCATTTGATGTTGCTGTGAAAAACAGGGAATGTAAATAGTCATGGAAGAATACTGCATTGTATCTTCACTAAATGGCAAGGGTCTTTGAGCTGCAGACCACCCAAGAGCAAGTAACACATGCCATCTTCTGTGCCTTATGTGTTCTATCAAGTCCTTAGCACGAGGATATATTTACCAGACAAAAATATAGCCACAGGAAACACTGCTCATGTACCAATTTACTGTCGAATGCATGTATGTTGGAATAATTGTTCGTGTTCTAAATATTGTAAACTAGAAAAGAAATGTTCTGTTGCAGTTATCTAAATCCTAATAGCTAGTAAAATAAGCAACAGCTAGATATCGTGAGTAAACATTTAATTATAGTTAAATATCTGGGTGTTTTCAATATCAAATAGAGTTAAAACAAAAGCAAATTCAAATAAGACAGCATTTTAAAATTTATGGGAACAAAGATAAACAACAATGGTATTTTTTCARAGGCTTAATAACCTGTTGATTGTGTTCACTGGTGTTTGCTGTTACATTTACAGTAACACACAAGGACTGGAGAGAGAACGCATTTAAAAACCAAGTCACTCAAATGTAAAACGAAGTTTCAGAAGTAGATGAAGGAAAAAAATAGCATGTCTTAGAATCTGTGAGTTAACCTTGCAGACCMTTCTTTCACACCATGGGCTACAGAAAGAAGAGTCAAGCCCTGGAGAAGGTTGTGCTCTAACAAGGTGACACAAATACTGCATTGTGAACCAAACTCATCAAGAACTCGAACCTACCAAAAACCCCATATGCTTGGCATTCTTTCCCAAATTRATTGAAAACAGGATTGCAAATAAATGAAGTTCTGTTAGCTGGTAAACAGAGGGGAGAACATGCTGACCCTCACCCGTAGGCCCTTTCTGTGACTGAGACACATATGGATGCACAGAAAGTTGGTGTCATTGCATTTAAACCGTGTAACTTTTTCCCAATTTGAAACACCARCTTTTCAGAAAAAGTGCCCTTCCTTTTGCAGATGTGCCACTCTGAAGTTCCCCTCCTTTCACAGGGCCATGGTGCCAAACAGCTAATGGTCTTAGGAAGAGTGTTGGTGTGAGTTTCTGCCACTGCTCCACTCTCATTGCAGGCTGCCATTTCCCTTTGCACAGCCCATAAAACTGTCTGCTGGASGTCCTCATGCATTCAGACAAAAGAAAGCTACAAAGAGACACAAATCATGAGCACTGTATGCATTTTCTGTGATATTTGTATGAACTTGCCAAACTAGCCATGACCCATTCCCATTCATTGAATCATTTGCTCCTGCTCTGTACTGCATTGTGCTTACATGGGATCATTCATCAGTATATTCCTTTTTTTTTTTTTTTCAATTTTGTTTTTCACTCCTGTTTTGGTTCATTTCAAAATTATTCCCACTGCTGTGCCCAAAGCCTCACAGTAACTTTGTGCAGAGGCTTATGAGCAAAGCCATGTTGAGAGAAAGAATGAAGGGAGCTTTCCCTGATATCGATGACACCAGAGATGCACCCTCTGCTGAGTATGCTTTAGCTCACTGGGTCTGCCAGCATGATTTTTTCTAGGAATCCAGAGTGTTACACTCCACAGCATCCAGAGAAAAGCCCTTTGTGAAAATGCCCAAGTGCTATRTAGGTCTTAACACTGTCCAGATTTCCAGCAGCTCTCCTGGATGTTTGGTATTTCGGGTCACTAAAGGTGATCTCTAATTGTACAAATTCCTTCATTTAGGTACCCCTGCARTGAGGATGCTGCAGATAATCCTGCCCCACATTTCCTCTGTTGGGAGAGTCATCTTGCTTTTCTTACATTTTGCTGTGTTGCAAACACATCTCATTTTTATGCTGTGCACCACGTACAACTGAAGTGCACATTAGTCCAAGCAAGATAATAAAAACTGCAATCCTTCAGTGTCCTTGCTCTTCATTTTTCACTACTCTTTCAACAGAATCTCACCTGTCTCTGTCTTCAGCAACCAGTTTATATTTTTTTTCTTTTTGCACATTTGGACTGTYTCTACAGAAAAGATTGTACCAAGGAATACCTAGTAATTGTATTCTGTCTGTATAATGAGGGATACTTCCTACTTTTTTTGTGGCTAAACTTTTAAAAGATAGTACTACAAAAATTGAGATTGCTTCTATTCCCTGGAGGTAGTACTCTGCTTATACATTTTCAAACTACTTTTTTTACCCTTCCTTAWACAAATATAATTCCTCCAGGCTAGGAAAGAGAAAAAAAATCTTTCTGTATGTAGACATGCAAGCTTATGTAGAAATAGTTTACAAATTAATATGGCTGCTCTTAAAAAATACGATGTTCAGCAATGACAAGATTTTAAACCTCAGATTTCAGATGTGTGTGTGAAAATATTTCTGGTAAACCCAAGAAGATACTTCAGAAATATTCTTATGTTCATATGTGGAGATGATTTTAAAAGACCTTTCTCTTTGGTGGTAGGTACTGTCTGTGGCTCAGATGAGCTCTGASAGTTCAGGTTGGCATTAATTCTTCAGTCCAAATTAAATGAATTCTTTTAAAGGTCTTAATGATCTGAGTTGGGAGGAAAGGCTGTATCTAAACCTCAAAGGACGTCTGGACAAGGACTGCCCAATGAGCCAGAAATTTAGAAATCCTCAAAGGAACTTGACTAGTTTATACCATCCAGCTTGGCAATGGCATTAGACCTGGAGGAAGGGTATTCTGTATTCCCTGTTCCTCAGGGAGGTAACCATGGAAACTTTACTTCTGGGTACCAGAAAACTGTTATCTTCTCTTTGATACCACAGGGGTCCATTTAATTTCTTATCCTACATTTCCATGGTCCTCTAAGATGCCTCTACTAATCATTACATTCCATTCCTCCAAGCATTGATCAGAGTCTTGGCTATTGCTGGGCAGCACGAGGGTCACTTTTGTCCTTCCCTGCCTCAGCAGTGCATCACATAGCACTGAAAACTACTCTACCCCTGCTCACAAAGTCCCACGAGCCAAAAGAGCAGAAGAAAAGGAGCAGGCAGAGATGGCTCCTTGCTCYCCCTTTTCCACTTTAGGTACAGACYATAAATCAGGAGCAGAAGATGTGYTGCAGAAGAAGTTGCRCTGGTTCTAATTTTGTACCATGGTGGTCTTTTTCCATGGTTAGTCAAGAAAGCATTTCCCCACCATCTGGTGGCACAGTCTTAGAAACGGAGCTTCAGGCTGATCCTAGAAAACCATCAAGGCTGATTCCCACTGTTCCCTGCAAACTGCCTTCTTTAGCCYTTGTTTAAAAGACTCATGGGAAGGCAGGACTCTTCCAGGGTACTCAGCTTGGYCAAACATTTTATTTGCACTATCAGGTAGAATTTGTTTCCAATATCCTTTTCCCTTTGATCCTAGCTTTTCTTCTTTTTCTTTTTAGAAAGTTAACTTGCTTTCCCTTTGCCTCTTCTCTGAAATATGCTTCCAATGTCATCTCTATTTTATAAATTTTACAGGGCGCTATTATTGTCTGTACTTCTTCTTGCTATATCCAGGTTTAACAATAAAAATAAATAYTAAAAATAAATYATAATTAATGAGAGGTAGTTTCAAAATGGAAAGCTCTGTGGTCTCAAATTTCTCYCAGTTTGGGGCTGTGTGGCCCTGGTTCTTTGCAAGTGTCCATATCTAATAATAATAATGCTCAATGATACAATGACTTTTAAAAATGAGGCTTAAGAAAAATATTTTTAAGGCTGTAGCTGCATTTTTCACCAAAAATTCCCAGTACTACAGAGAAGATGGATTACCACGAGACGAAGTAATCCTATCAGACTGTCTGCTAATTCCATTAAAATTATGCAAGTGACAAGTACTCTCTTAAGCACTGAACAGCCCTTTCAGAAGGGCCCCTRTCAGCCAGAGGATGTTGATTTTCACACAGCAGTACAGAATACATTACTTTATATGTCAGTATATGCTTATTTCTAACAGAAACAGAAGTCTCTCCTTCGCTGTTAGCATGTCACTGCCTATTGAATTGTTTAAACTTCATGATTGGGTGGGTTTTTTTTGCTTCCATGGTCAATAGATGTGTATCTCATGCTGACAAGGAGTATAACATTGCTTAGAGCATCCACAGGAACTATAGCTGAAGAATATTCTGCAATTAATATCTATCACGTGATCTTTTCTTGTGATTTTGTGATTTTATTTTATTTTTACCTTTTGGATATTGTTTAATAAGTAGTGTTTTAGTTAACCCAATGAAATTCTATCACGTTCCTGTAGTCGTGAGGAATGGAGAAATAGCCAGATCTGTGTGCAAAACCCTTCAAACACTGCCCTTGCCTCTTTTGTCATTGCATTGCCCTTTCMATGATGTGGAGTTATTAAAATGGGYGCAARGTCTTTCTAGCCCCARAGCAATTAGAGTTCCCCATCTYGTCACACTTTTCTAWCTCCCAYTGCTGCCAGTGGAAGGGCAGAGAGCCCTCAGACCACAGTGGACTGAAAGCCCATTATGATCTAGATGTGAGTGTGACCTTGGGAGGTGATATTTGGAGAACATCAATTCAATAAGTACTTCTGATCAAAAGTTGTAGTGTGCCGAGCTTGCATAATTTCAAAATAATTGGAAAAGGTGATTTATCTCCTGCCARCTTTTAAAGGAACTTTCTAAAAGCATGCAGCATGTCTCAAAGTGTTAAACTGTGTCCTAAGGCTGTTAGATTTTACACATTTGCATGACTTCTTAAATCGGTCCTAAAGCTGTTGCTTTTGGTTATTTTTAATGTAGTCCACAGAACAGATACTGTTCCATTTTTATCATTCTCTTTGGTATCTACACAATGACAAGAAYTGTATTTTTGACCTTTAATCTAAAGAGCATTCAGAAAAGACTGAGAAAGTGCACATTTGGAAATATTTCCTTCAGAGATAGGGGAGAGGGGGGAGAAAAGGAAAAATATGTGTGTGAGGAGAAGAAAAAGAGGGACTGAGAAAGAGAGCAAACAATAAAGTATCTCTTTCAGTCTTGGTCTCCAGAGTGTGTATTCAAAGAATACAGGTGTACAAGTGGTCCCAAGCAAACATGAAAACACAGAAAACTTCTTACAAAGGRATCTATACAAAGAATTTTAAAATGCTGTTACCCCCCAGTGCAAGGAAGTAGAGATTTCTGGTCTAAGCTCTCAACTCAAAACGGCAAATATGTCTTTTTTGAAGGTTGAGGATTTTGAGTAAGTTTTTGCCACTGCAATCCTTCCCGCATCAGCACCTCCACACTCTCTATTTCCGTGCATTTCAGGCTTGAAGTGGGAGTGCAAATAGAAGTATGGAAAGTCTCCTGAAAGAACTCTGCTCCCATATTTTCACCTTTGCCTCATTTATTTGGCTCCAGTTGCACACATCTGTTTCACCAGCTCTTTCTCTGGTGCCTTCTTCAACAGARCCCCCCTGCCTGAAATTTCCTTCCCGACCCAATCTGCTCTGCCTCCACTCTTTTTTCTTTAAAGTCTCTTCTCAAAATACTTGTCTCATAAAATCTATAAGCCCCAGTCCTTCCACCGGGTCCATCAAAGAAACATAAAAAACAAACAACCCCCAGCAGACCTACAAAGGCATGAAAATGAGCTGAGTGCAAGTGCTCAGTCACTCTTCCTCCCTGTTTGACTTGTTYTGTCTGTCTAGACTGATTGTTAATTGTCCTTCTGCAGTTTTATATCTAGGCTGTGAGCTTCCCAAAGCAGAGCCTTCCTTTTAATAGATGGAGTCCATAAGAGATAATACCTCCTCTTGGCACAGAGAGAATTTGTATTCAAATGTTCTCTGACCAATTACTCAATATCAAAAATTACTGAAAAGGCTCACAAAGGGCTATCACCACAAAATTACTATCACAATTTATTTAACTGAGAAATGCAGATAAGCATCTGGATTTTCAGATGTTTTTTGAGACAAAGAACTGTATTCATCAGATGCTTGGAGACACAAAGCAACCATAAACCCAACTTTTTCTGGCCAGGGAAACAGTTTTACAGCTGTTTTCTATTGTCRGAGTGACTCAAACCATATGGGTGAATCTGGTCCCAAATCTTCTGAGATCCACCAATCACTTGCTTTCACCTAGACAGCTGCAGWTTTAGTCAGCTGCACTCTTACTTTGGAAAATTTAAAACCACTGTTTAAGTCTAGCAAGGCTCAGCCTGAACCACCTCTTTTTTTTCTTTCCCCTTTTCCAGGATAACATTCACCTCTGTAAGTCAGGCACAGGGATRTTTCACAAAGGCTGCCCTGCTTACAAATTCTGGGGTTCAGGAAGACAGGCGTGAGGGGAAAAGCCTTCTGCTGACCATTTGCAAGGTAACAAATTCATTCCTTGTTAGAGCAGGATTTRGTTCCCAATATATTCAGAATGAAAGCTGGAGWCAGACCAAGGTCATTGAGCTGGGATTTTGTTTGAAGGTGGATTTTACTTTATGATATTGAAGAGCTTTGTGCCTTCTGTGCTTGAGGCAGCTGGATTTCTCTGYAGTTATATGTTGCAGCTTGAAAATAAATGTGCCCATTGTTCATTATTAAGAGTATTATGGAAAAAGRTAATTTTCACGATTCTGGAATGAAGCATACGAACATTGTTGTTAATGTTTTTCTGTACTATGCTATAAAGATATAGGATCACTGCCCAAACAGACTTCCAAAAAGTGAGCTTTAAATAACAGTAGATTATGTCATAAGTCCCCAGGTTATCTTGGGGGACAAAAAAAAAATAAATTGGTTTACAAAATGTTTTTCTCTGGTGATATGTCAAAACAGGTATATCTGAGACTAGAGCTAGAAAAATCTTTAAATAAAAGATGGGTCTACTTGCAAAATACCATCAGATTTACAAAGGGGAAAAGAAAGAATAATTTTCTTAACCATATCATTAAYTCTTCTCTCCTGTTTTCCACTGGAATTTGTCTTCTGTAGTAATGTGATGCACAAAGTGTTCAGAGAAAGTCACAATTTTTTAAACTGATGAAGACTTTGGGCTGAGTGCTAAATCTATTATAGTTCTGAGGGTCTCACGTACAAGTGTGAAGCAGTAGAAAGCTCTCAGCAGTACATTTAATGYTGAGTTCTTTCTAAAAATCTCCCCCTCTGGTTGAAGTTTAGCTCTTTGTACTTGCAACTCCAAAGCCTGGTGGGGCTGGTCACTCCCCCATGGAAAATGTGCAGCCACAGCTGAGGCTCATCCCAGGTCTGAGCTGTGTGCTCACAGCATCCTTCTCTGCCTTCTGCACCAGGGAATATCARCATTCACATACAGAGTCTGATTTAAAGCAATCATTTAAAGCTACATTTTGGTACCTTTCTCCATCTTCTTCACTCAGCCTTCTTTTAGAAACGATCTGAGCCTGTTTCTCACCGGGACATTAAAGGTAAAATGTAAAATAATCATAAAATCTAAAATGCCATTAAAACGTGGCGCTTGACCAGATTGGACTGCCACATACCTGGGCAAGCCATGGGGAGGTCAGACAAAGTGAAGCAATCACGGTTCTAGTTTAACATTCATCTTTGGCCAAACGTTTTGCAGGCAAATTTTGACGTTGTCCAGAAGGCCAAGTTTCTTATATAACAGAGTAATTCCTGTGCCCAGCCCAAGAGCTGTCACTCTGTCACCTCTATCTTTAGAAACTGATGGATTTGTTCAGTATTTCAAGACGCCAGTTTCGAGGGGAGGCGGTTCATGACCGTGGGCCAGCTGCTGCAGCCTGTTGACCAGGAGGCCACACGGAGCCCAACTCAGTGCTCTGCAAATCTGCTTTTCAGAGGAATTTATGCAAGCCAAAGGAAATGGAAAACTGGGAGCAGCAAACATCTTGTGCAACTGATCTGTTGGTCCATATTCCACCAAGTGGAAAAAAGAAAACCACTATTTCATTAAAATGGAGCGCACAAGAAAAAGATACAAAGTCCCATTTTCCCATTAATTAATTAATAGTTTTAATTAGCTTTGCATAGCATATTGTGTCTTCATCCATCCCATTGGGTTCCATTTGTATATAAAAGGAACTTCTTTAAAAACACCTGATGAAGAGCTTCCCTTTATTTAGAACAAAAAACTTAAGACATATCCTTTGTTTTCCTTTGCCTTGCAATGACATTATTGACCACTTAGTGCAGCCAAATAGATTTTGCTTAACTGCTCTATGTGACCCCAAAGGGGTGCATGTATTTAGGGTCTGCCAGTCCACAGGTAACTTGTTTCCTTTTTCTTGTCTAGAAAATCCTGTTTTCCTTGTACAGGGAGAAGGCAGAGATTCTGACCATCTAAAACTGCACAGAGAGGAAATCCTGGACCAGATTCAAATCTGCAAAAACCCTTCAACTCCTGATCTTCAGTGGAGATTCCTGCAATGCAGTTCCTAAACACTTCTGCAAAATTTACCCCGGTATTTCACGGCTGATAGGAAAAACAGAAATTTAAATTCTTAACCAAAATTATTTTGTAGTTCTACCTATTTGCCTTAMCTTTCTGTTACATTTTTTCAAGTGCTCCTATTTTTTTCCATTATTCTTTCCACTGCTTTCCCACTGTCCAGAGGGCAAATATACAGCTCATATAAGTCTTACATCTCTTTGAAAAGGCAACGACTTTGTTTCCTCTCCTGCTTTCAAATCCTGGTTACAATAACATCAATGGTGCTGTGAACTTTTCTCAAGTTTCATCGTTGTGAGATTAGTAGCAGGACTATTCTTTTTATTTGGCCACCTCTTTGCCTAATTATCTCTAGCTTGGAGCAGAAATAGAACTGGTGATAAAGTAGTCTTTTTGGTGTGTGTGAAAAATAATCTTTTCCAAATTTCACTTCAATCAAAATTGAACCAGAACTAAAAGATTTCACAATTTCCTATGAAGTAGAAATTCTGAGAATTCTTTTTTTTTTCCAAGCCTAAGACATATGATACTTCCCAGATTAAATATCTTCCCTGGAGCCTACATTAACACAAAAATAAAACTCCTTATCCCTCATTTTCGTTGATGCAAAGAAACTCAGTTCTGTTGAACAGCTGCCTGAAACTCCAATGTTTGTGGCCCAGTTTATAGCCAAGGCTTCCTGGGCCAAGCAGGAAAGATCTAGCTCATGCTGAGCTGATGACCTTGGGCTCCTAAGATCACCAGTTTAGGAGCAGGCTGCCCCAAAATTCGAAATTCTAAACTAAATTCTGGTCTGCGGTTGGCAAATGTTTAGTGACAGAAATCTTTCAGGCTGAACACAGACACTTTTTTATTGGAAAATGTTATTCATAACGCTAACTGAGAACAGCATGGGGTTGTCCTACTCCAGGGGAAATTCTGGGAGTTCAGAAGAAATCCCTGTAAATAGGTTACAGAGAAGAGCAAATAGTTTCTTCTGTATCTGTGCCAGGGAAACTGTCAGGATCAYGCCCAGGGCACATACTAGAGGAGAGACTGTCTGTGGAATGATGATAAGAGCCCATTTTCTGGCGTCTATCATATGTCATGATCAGACCTATAAAAACGACGCACAGAGCACATGGCAACTTTCCACAGTTGCTGGAGCCAGGCACTGCTGTTACGTATCTCATTTCCTCCCTGTCCTTTTCAGCGATGGAACTCAGTCACAGTTGTGGCAGCACCCTCTGCAGAATTATCACTGGGAAAGGAAATTTTCCACTTTTCCTTTTGGGAATCACCCACACAATAGCCAGGCTTGCCAGGCCCCCTGAAGTCTAAATACCTAGGAAAATGCAAAGATATTGCTCATGGATGGCACTGTTACAAATCAATGTTAGAATTCATTATTCTTATTTTCTTCTGACCGTGCTTCTCTGTTAGATGTGGCCTGAGTGTGACGAGGAAGTGGCCAAAAACAAAACAGCCACAGCAGTGCGACCCTTGAAAAGCACCAAGTCAAACTTTCAAGGGATCGCTTACTTTGTTTTGCAAACACAATTTGTGCTTGCAGTTTTGAAGGGAATTTGAACACATTTYCCCCTGTGTCTGTCTCAGAAGCTCCAGGCTCAATAGTTGGTCCTTCTGCAGGTACAGAGTTCTCACTACTGTTTTAAGAGYTGAAAAAGAAGGGATGTGCCTCACTCTCTAGATGCCATACTCCTCTCTCGCAACTGATATGCATTCTATCCCAGAACAGAATAAGTAAATACTAAAAGAGAAGGAACCTTGTCCCTCTCAAGTGAGYTGCTGTATTATACTTTGAAACCAGTGCAAATCCTGTTAGTAGTTTCAAAGTCTAGCTAGCACATAATATAAAAAAAAAAAAAATGAAGCAGCCAAGGCAGCAACCACATAGCAGCTACAGGGGGTAGGGGCCAGGGGAAAGGCAGAAGAGGACTGAGGAAGTCTAAGAAYAGGATAAGAAGATCCTATGGAAAACAAATAAATAAGAAGAATAAAATAAGAAGATCCTATGTAAACCAGAGCATATCTCCTCACAGAATGTACAAAWAGTTCATAACTGTCTTAAGAATTATTGTTGCTATTTACATTCATTGCTGCRTTAATCATAATTATCATAATAATTTTAAAGGTAAGATTGTTATCGACTTGGTGCTAATAACTATGCTAATAAGTCCATTAATAGTGCAGATGCTCTACTGTCCTAAGCTATGACGTTTCCACGCTGTTCATCCTTGTGGGCCCCTTCCAAATCAAAGTCCAGGAAACCATCATTAAACTACTACGGATAACCCTATGTGGTGAACCCAGAAAACACAACTCTGCTGTTAAACTGATTTGTACACTGAGTTGAAATTTCAGCATGGAGAATTCTTCGTTTCAAATTCTCCAGATATTTAGGATCCAGCATCTGAAAATAAGATGTTGAGAKATATTTAGGCCTGCAAACTGCTTGCAGAAGTTCCTAAAAGGGCAGAATTTTAGGTCTTGTTGCCTATCTGAGATACCTGAAGGAAATTTTCATCTAAGCTAATGCTAAGCCTTCTCCTAGAAAAAGGAGAACATCCTGTTCAGCAGGAAGTTCCCTGTGGCAACACCATGTCATGCACTCCACAGCCCATGCATGACATCAAGAGTAGCAGGTAAAGATRGACAGAATTACAAGGATGTATTTCAGAATGTATTCTTCTGCACTTTTTTTTTACAAAAATAGCCCTGAATCTGTTAACAATTTGATGGAAAAAAATCAAAAGTCTTAAATATTCAGTAACATTTGCTTTTCAAAGATAGAACACCAGCAAAGAAATTAAAATTTCCTGCAAATTCTCTGGGATTTACTAAAGATGGAAACTAGAGCAGCAGAGAGGTGGATCCTGCAAGAGCTCTGCAATGATTACATCTGGGTGCCTGATTTTCATGGTGACATAGAAGCAAAAGGAAAAAAAAAAGGAGGAGGGGAAAATATGTATCTTGTCTTCATCCTAAAATGGAGCTGACAGAGCATTCAGGGACCCCTCCAGGTATTGGCAAAGGTACCAAAAACTTTGCATTTTGACAAGGTAGAAGCTGGGTGTGGGTAAAAGGGAAAGGAACGAGGGCTCACACAGGGACGTTTCAGAATGCCTTAAAAGATGCAGAAAAACGAAGAGTTCATTTTTCTGCTGATCACGTTAACATTGCTTTTAACCTCACTTTTTCATAATGACCCCTCTGGAAGGGTGAAACATGCATTCTTACTATCTCCTTTTGGTTAACTTAAAACATGCGTGCTGAGTTGTTGTTGGCTTTTATACTTGTGAAGAAAAAAAGGAGTAGGATGTTAACGGAAAATATATTTCTGAAGCATTATTTGTTAAAATGTCTACAAAGAATTTCACGGCCTTTACAAGTAGATGAAAGTGAAACAGCTCACAGTTTGACCTTCCAACCTTTSCTGGGGTCTCAGTAGGTGATTCTGCAAAACCTGGAGCTGTCTCTGGCTGGAGCTGCGTTGTTGTAGATTTGCACTGTAATCTGCYTTCTTGCTGTCCCCCATACAAATGCTGGGTTGCCCGTAGTCTCAATCAGTCCATCAAGGATCATTTGTGTCAGGACAACCCTTGTGAAGC
>NW_026623337.1:716443-787894 GCF_030028575.1 Malurus melanocephalus
TCCCCCAAAAAACATTCAGCAATGAGAACAGGCAATGAAACTGGGGTTCCTGCAGCAGTCTGAGYGGAGAAGATGATGACAACATATTGGCAGATTTGTGAGATGTGAGCTGAAAAAGAAACAGAACCCTTCCCACCCACTCCAATCCCATAACCAAGCAGAAAACACAAGCGGGTTAGTGCTCATTCCTGAACAGCTGAAGACATTGTCAGACATATTCTGCACTCCCACGTGAGTGGAGACATAAAACTGGGTGGTATTAACGGAGCAATTTTCATACCTACACCCACACTTTAAGGAACTGTGTTTTGATGATCTTGGCAGGCCCTTGATGATTGCAGGGCTTTGACAGAGCAGAGCTGGGTCTACTTTCAAGAYTATCCCTGGGAGTCTAGACACCCAGGGATGTCTTAGAACCAGATTGTTTGTAAAAAGAAATGAATTCTAAAGAAAGGCATACTTCTGATCCAGCAGGTCTGTATAGAAAACCTGGTCTASTATGTTCCCATATTGATGAGAGAAGAAAAAAACAGAAGGAAAATGTCTGGTCAGATATAAAACCTGACTTGCCTCAGCACTAGGTTTAAATATCAGTGAACAGAGTTATTTTTCAAAAAT
The DNA here is from genome assembly GCF_030028575.1 of Malurus melanocephalus. Taxonomy (NCBI): domain Eukaryota; kingdom Metazoa; phylum Chordata; class Aves; order Passeriformes; family Maluridae; genus Malurus; species Malurus melanocephalus. The sequence continues at coordinate 717,062 of NW_026623337.1, forward strand.
AAGAAAAGGAAGATCACACTCGACTCTTCCAGGCAACATACTAACCTTTTATTTTCAAGAAATTCAGATAATATCCCTGGAGATATTTTATCMGTGTGAAATGTACAAAATTTTCCCTCACAACCATGAGTCAACAATATAATTACTACATAGCTAATGGATGGAAATTTTGACTTGGGAAACCTGTTCCACTAAAACCAGAGACAGTTATAACAGGGGATGAAATAATCATAAAATTTTTTTGTGTTTTTTCAGCCRCTAAGTGGGAAGAGAAAATCCAGAAAACTTCAGGTGCAAGCTCAGCATCCCCTTGTTCTGTTTTAAGATGAGGATATTAAATAGACATCACAAGTACCCAAGCAGAATCCATATGTAGATCAATAACCTYACTGCTTCAGTAACTTTGGATTTGATGAGTGTGAAGTGTAGCTAATGGACAAATTTCACAGCAATAAAATCTCCTCTTCTCTTGTCTGTATCTGCATCTATTAATTACAGGCAATTAATATGCCAATTAACCTCTTAGGATTCAGTGATAGTCAGCATTCTTTGAAATTAACATCATTCCTGAGTATTTCTTTTACAGAAGACAGGAAAAACCCTGAAACTGTAATATCACAATGCTGGTCTGGCTTTAAGGTTTGGGGCAGAGTCTGGTGTTTTATTTTGTCCCTTACCAAGGCCCAGGGAGAAAAGGACAGTTCACAGAGAGAAGGGTGATCACAAAACTGCTTTCATGTTTATTGCTGCAGGAGGTGAAACGAGGGGTTAAGTGTGTGTGTTTAGCTAGTCCAGTTGATGCTCTATGGATCACATTACAGGGAATAAAAACACATGCTCTAGGAGTGGCAATCCCTATATGAAATTTGTGGGATTTGAGGTGGAAAGGAAAAACACAGATGGTTGCAGARTCTGGTGTTAGAGCCCAGGAATGGTTGGAGGTTCTGGCTTATGTTCCACAGGCACTGACTGCTAACCAGCCATATTAAGTCTTTTAGAACATCAGAAAGTSCTCTGAATTGAACTGGGATTGTTTTATTAAATGAATTTCCCCTTCACATGCAGAGCAGTCTAGTCCYCTTTGTCAGCCTTGCATGGAAAGTGCAGAGTTCATGCTCAGAATCCATGCTTCCCTTGATGATTTTCCACAATATTGCATAATTCTACCCAGAGCTGCCCACAACAGATTTAAAGTGTGCCCCTRATTTGGAGAGCTTCCAGCACGGATAAGAGAGACACAAATGAAGGCAGAGAGAGAACACCAGAGCAAGGCAGGAAGCACAGGGGAGGGTTGATAAAAAGGGCTGTTAGCTGGAGGTGGCAAAGGAGCAGGTAATCAGATACTGCATCCTTGGATCACAGAAGGTGCCAGGTGGCCACAAACCCTGAGGGTTTGGCTTGGCCACTGCAGAGATAAGGGCAGCTGCAAAGTTTGGATCCCAATCAAATGTTTGCAATCCAAACACCCTGCGAGCTGGGGCTATTTGGCACGGGCCCACGTCTAGTTTATATTAATGTTTATTGCCCGTTGGACATTTGGAAACSATCTTTCATAATTCACACCTCAGCAAGGCGTGTTTGGCCACCCTGATGGCAGGCTACAAATCTGACTCCTCCATGGAGCAGCACGCCTTTCAGCTGTGGGGCTGCCTCGCATGTGGCTCACATCTTACAGCTGACAGGGGCTGAGTGACAACTTGGTGGCTCTCTGTCAGAAGCTCGGCCAAAAAAGCAGAACAGCATTTCTCCTGCTAGGGCTTTCATCTTTCACATCCACTCAACACTTTGGGTGAGCAGATCAGTGTTCTCTTTGCCTGCTTCCCTTTCCAGAATTTTCACGTGGCTGTCACCGACAGCTGTTTCATCAACTCCTGGGTCACACAACTTGGAGGCTTAAGTAGGCTCTGAACAGACCTCTCTGCTCTTAAATATTGCAAATTTCACCTTAATGGTACTTAAAGATAACCATATATTCACCTTCAGTCTCATCCTGGTAAAARAACAAGACCAAGAACAAGGTGGAACAGTCTGGACTCCCTCTCCATGKAGCAGGAAGAGAAACAAATCATCATAATGAATAAACCTTTTTCTCATACTTCAAAAGTTAAACAGTTCAGTCCAAGATCGTCCTGTTTCATTTCAATATTTCAAGTATATTTTATTAACCAGCCTTCTACGTTTAAGTCTGCTCTGTCTTTTCAAGCTGGGGGAAAAAAAATACCAGCAAAAGATGTATTTCAGAGTCTATTTCTGGGAGCATGTTGGATACTTAACAAGTTCATCTTTCGTGAGCAGCCAATTCATGTATCAGCCCATAATGATTGCTTGGGTTCAGACTGCAGCACACATTTGCAGTCTCTGTTAGATCCCTTTCCTTGATGCAGGAAAGCCGCAGTAAATGTTATCTCCATAATACTTTCTTCCTCTTTTTGCTTGCAACCTGTTTTGAGCATTTCCCGGTTTTTCCTCCCCCTATTTATAGTCTGCCTTATGAGCACTGATGGGTGCCTTTGTAGGCAACAAAAAGTGAAGCAGGCRGTAATGTTGAACTACTTTCTTTTCTCTAGTGCTTCTAAGCCAGCCCTGGAGATCACTTGCCAGCTAAAAACCCAAGGTTTAGTAGCCTGGGCAGTGCAAGACTCACTTTCCTTGGTAGCCTTTCTATATTACATAATGAGGCAAAACTCTGCCCATTTCTGACCTCAAAGTCCACCCTCACCAGCACAGCCACAGGTGCCAAACACACTGTAAGGCACCCACCATTCAAATTGTTGTCCTGATATCATCAATCTTTCTTTTAAACAAAAAAAACTCAAACTCAGTCCAGGAGAACCGACATTATGGAAACAAAGAGCTTTTCTAGTCATAAATGCCAACACTATTTTAGTTATAAAAGGCAATTGCAATTCAGAGCACAGGATTTAAATAACYTTTTGGTTGCCCTGTTGACTTCTGCTGTCAGGAAAAAGCACTTCCCCTGATTGGGACACTGCTCAATTGATAGAATCWGTTGAGTTTTTCATTTTGTTGTTAAAAAGAGAGCCATGAGGGACTTGATTTTYTTCTTTCTTACCCCCTGCAGCACTGCCCACCCTGAGTGCAGCTGCCACAAACCCTGTGAGATCTGGCTGCTGGAAGCACTCATGGTTTGCACCCAATCATCAGCACAAAAACAGCCACACAAGGTTAAAAACAACTTTCCACCCGTGGAAGTTTACCAGTGGGCAAAAGGAGCCACTAAACCTTCATGGCTACTCCCAGCTGAACATTCCTGAGCAAAATATTTGCTGTCCTTTTTTTTTTTTTTTTAATACTGAAGCCACAGTTCCAAAGCAGCCCAACCTTTTTGTTGCAGTGGCCACCACCTCCCCAGCCCTCTCTCTGCTGGTCTTGCCCGGGCAGCCGAGGGAAATGTCACCCTGAGGCATTTTCCTACTTTTGTTATCCCATGTGCCAGAAGAGACTTTGGCATTGTTTAGGGTTGTCTTAAAATATTCAAGGATGGGACTTGTGTATCTAGCTGSGGGGGAGTCAAAAAAACTCTATTCATAGCAGACCTTAAAAGGCAAAATACRTAATATTAATATGTATTAAAGAATATCTGTGTCATGGATCTTGCAAACTGTGGTTGATTTACTATAACACACCAAAACATTTTAAAGGACGTTTTTGGCAATACTTAGAAGAAATTTACATTTTAATATTTATTTCATCTAAACAATTCCTTGCAATCTTGTGCCTTTTTCCATAAAATGCTAATAGGTAGTTACAATTTTCCTGATCCTGTTGCAATATACACCTACCCAAGTTTCCATACAAAAGACCCATATGTTGCACTGCACAGGAGGATCTGCAGCAAAGCAGACTGTCTGGGTAGTCATTAACCAATTAATAGTAAATGGGATTGTTGCTTTATCGTCAACCTAACCTCATAATCTCAAAGCCTCTTGAGTTGTATGTGACCTCATAATCTCTCTCGCCATATATGAATTAATTATGCATATTGCCTAACCAGTGTTTTAGCAGAATTTTTTCTTAACTGAGGTTTTTTTCCAAATTGTGTTTATTACTATTGTGACTRTATATAAAGTATTGTGAGATTTCATGTCACTTTGCTTGTTTTATCTTTCTAGATCAATAATATACTCACATATAAATGTCTAAATCTGTCTTCAGAGACATCAGTGGCAAAATTTACTCTGGTATTGACCAGGGACCACAGTGTGCAAGGAGAAAAATGACCCTGATTATCAGGAGCCACAGAGGAACAAAATATYCTCACCAATAGGAATTCAGGGAGGAAGAAAGCAGAAAGAAAATGAAATAAAAAGTCCTGCATAGCTGACCCCATTTACTTATGAGTCAGCTATGTTATTCTCACACATTAAAGTTCAGTCAKATTTCTAAGTTTAAGCAAACATGTACATGTCTGCATGCACACTCAACCCCACAGAAGGCAGACAAGCTGCAAATAATATCTATTTCAGATTAAGAATCCCCCTCCTTTGCCCTTGCTGATAATCTTTATATCCACTCCATATTCACAAGCAAGTAGATTACTTTCCTTAGTCCTCTGACACATCAGATAACAATCTTTGCCAAGGCTGGTTTAATTCAGCATTTTCTCTCCTGCTCATAACTTCCAGGGTAAAAAGCCTGCCTTCATTTTTTTTCAATAGACAAAGTGAGACTGTCAAAGTCTTACTAATAATTGCTTTTTTTCCCAAAAATTTTCTGCATTTTAAATAGTAAGGATTCTATGGTTGTAACACCAAAAACTGTGTGAATGAGCCTATGTCTCCTATAACAAGTTCTCGTGGAAATACAAATTCTCAGCTTGTTTTGAGTTTTGGGGGGAACCGATGTCGATCTAATTCACAATGTAACCAGGACTATGAGAATTGCCAAAGAGAAGGGCAAGCATAGCATTCCAGCTATTTTGGATCAYTGATTCTCACTGTTTTACACAGACTTCCATTCCAGTACTCCTTTATTCATATTACCAGAGGATTTGTCCCTCGAAATGAATAGTGCCCCCCCATGCTCTGTATCATGAGGTAATTTGATGCAATGTTCCTGATTTTGGTGTTAAGATGTCCACCACCTTAGCCCACTTCCCCAGTGTTTTGTGGTTTTGGGGTTGGTTTTTTTTTTGTTGTTTGTTGTTTTTTGTTTTTTTTTTTTAATAAAGTGAAGAGCATTTTCTTAATCAATGTGTCTGCAGTGGGTGAATTATTTTCATCTGTAACTTCTCCACTGTCTGCACATGGCTGAGACATGTCTATTCGTGATTGCAACACAACATAATATTTTAAGTGATCTATTTTTAACAAGTACAGTAGAGAAACGTTCTTGAATCTCCTGAACATCTCATCTTGGCACCTTTTTAGTGAAGTGATGTCACCACRGCCGTATTTCATTCAATAGACCCGTTCTCTGCTCAGTGGGTTAAGAAGCACATAGAGAGTAAAGAGCAGCTCCTAAAACATTGTCAATAATTGGCAGGTCAGGGGAACAGGGGTAAATATGTCCTAGGTGGACATCTCTGTGTGACAGTGCAGACCCTGGTGACATCCTGCCAAACCTAAGCCACCATGGCACCTCATGAAGATCAGAAAGGTACAAAGAGGTTTTGTTCTCAGGCTCTCCCAGTGAGACAACCTTCCTCTTCATCAGTTATAACCCAGCTTTACATCCCCAGCCTTTCTTTTTTGTGCATTGTGTCAGAATAGCTCCTGGTCAGTGAGWGCATTACATCACCAAAGCAGCGGGAGCCAGGAAGGATGCACAAGCGTAAATCAGAGAAACTGAACGAGAGCCCCAAGTTTGCAAAAGATTTGGCATTGATCACAGACTGTGTGGGTGGACAGTATCTCTCTTTATGCACCAGGAACATGGAGTAATGATTAAGCTTCTGTTTTCTCCACTTGCTTATGCTGGCTTGTTGGTTGTGAACATGTGYTAAAACACTACAGTGCTTTGCACGTACTCGTGTCATGGCACAGAGAGCAGGTAACCTGAAATCACCCCCTAGGAGTGCACAACCAGCTGAGCTGAAACACAGGCTCAAAGGACAAGGCTTTCTCTTTCTTCCTCTAGCAGAAATATTGGAAATAGCCCACAACATTGAAGACTTGGTTGATGCTATGAAAACAACATAGKCTTTGCTTAGTAATAAATTCTGCACAGGGCATTCAGAAAAGGCTTTTATTTTAAAATGTTTCTTCAAAGAGAGCTGGACTAGAGAAGAAAGTTTGACTCTACTCCSTCCCTTGAATTTTGGGCTGAGCCACAGATCTAAACCACTCCTCAAATTATGGTCTACAGAGCCAAGAGGTGTCTATTTTCTAACCTCCACTCCTCTTGACTGTGGCTAAAATCCCACAAAACCCATCCCAAGTTAGGAGCATAGCAGAAAGCTAGGAGCAAGGGTGATCGGCTTCAGAATGCCACAAGTAGGTCTGCAAATGACCTTCCTGGCATCTTCTAAATTTTCAGATATTTTGTCTGATGTTGGAAGGTACTGTATTGCTAGAACAGACCAAGACTATCTGTCACTGTCCCCCAGCTGTGCCTCAGATGCAGCTGTGCACAGCTGGAATATTTGGTCACAGGAGGACTCTCCTGCCTTATTTTTCCCCAAGTACCTCTCAGTGTTATTCCAGGATGCCTTGATAGCTGAATATTTAACAAAGTGGTTAACTTAAAATATTCAGAGCTCTTGATCTTGCTGCCTTCATCCATCTATCCACCCTTCAGCCAGGGTTCTTGCATCTCCTGTATGGGTAGGGTCAGTGTGCTGTGGTGTAAACCCATTCTCCTAATTCCTCAGCTGGACTCTGCTTTCTGTTTTTGAATCTGCACTAAACATGTGCAGATTTGCCCAGGCTGTGGATCCAATTCTCCTTAAAGGTACAGTTTTGTTGGCAGGGTTGCAGCTGTGCCCATTTTTCTGTGTTTGAAATGCAGATCTTCCTGCAGGTAGAGTGGTTGTGAGGACAAGAGGGGCACTGGCATTTTTGCTGTTAAATCACCTCAGCATACCTGCTTACAGGTATTTAATAGCATCCTTTGAAATGTAAACATTTTAGTCCAAGGAACATTTTGAGGGGGCTCCAGTCTGAAAACCAACAGCTAGCTGTGCRCAGATGGAATTAATCCTGCTTTTTTTGGAACTTTGTCTTACAAGTGGTTGGCTCTGGCACGCATGAAACACAAACCCAGCTGAAGAAAATTCTGTGTTTGGGGCATTTACAGGGGCCCTTTTCCCACATGGCTGTTCCTGTGCCTGTTGATGTGGGATATCACTCGGCATCTTTTCCCACAGTAAGGGCATTCTCAACATCTGTATCCTCTACCCATTTGTCTTTTTCATGGCATTTGTTAATTATCTGGGAGAGCTTTAACACTCTGTCACATTTGGCTGAAATCTGCCACCGGACTCAAAAAAAAAAAAATAATAAAAGAGACAAGAGACAGACATCCAGGCAAACCCCATGTTCCTATAAGTTGTATTCCCCCAAGAAAAAAAAAAAATCTGAAAAACAGCAGCAATGCTGCCAACAACAGCAAAACAAAGCAGTGACAAACCTCACATGCTTTGAAAAGCAATCCTCATGATTCTTGAGGAAAGCACAGGGAAAGACTGCTGGTACTGAAACCCCAGACACAGGGCACCTGRTGTGGGAAGTGCATGAGAGCAGCTCCATGGTACCAGTCAGCCCCAGACTTTGGAATGGGAGCAATTTTGGCAGCTCTCCCTCTCCTTTGGCAGCTCCTTTCCAAGCTCACACCAGCTGTAGGTCTGGGCTTTCCCTGTCTCCAATTCCTGGGTCGTACCACTAGCTGAGGTTTACCAAGAGCATCCTGCTGTCCCCGTGTGCCAAGGGCCAGAGGGAGAAGCCTTGTGCTGGATCAGGCTTTCCCTCATCAGCCCCTTTCCAGCTGTGCTGCATCCACAGCAGTTCCAGTGTCCCACAGGAGAAAGCACTGGGATGGTGGCTCTCACAGAGCTTTGTGAAAGCATCACATGTAAAGGTTAGGAAATCTATAGGTTACCTAATTTTGCAAGATGTTGTTTATTTGCTGAGAGTCCCCTCCCTCTTCTCAGGCTAGACTCTTAAGAGAAAAATTCCTTTTTACAAATTAATTCTTTAAAAATGCACCCTTCCACCAATGGCTGCTTTGCTAAGAAAAGCCTGARAGTTGTTCATCCACTTGTGCATAGGGTTGGGACCAGATGATCTCCAAAGATGCCTTCTAAAGTCAGGAGTTCTGTGGTTCTGTGAAAATGCTCTTTAGCTACTTTAATCTGCCTRACATGATAGATAATACATTTATTATCTAATACACGAACATTTATTTTTCTTCCAGTTTTTAGAAAAATATTCTGTACATATTTTCTCTTTCCTTTTGTGCCTTTCACCCATGCAGTGCAACTGTCRTCTGCAGCTTTCCTGTCTCAGGAAGTGAGATCCTTGTATTAGCACAAAGAAAAATAAACCACCTCCCACCAGCTAYAGTAGAAGTGTAAATTACCATGTGGATAGTTGGGAACTCAACATTTATGCCAATTAAAATATTAATGAAGAGTTCTATCTGGTTTTTCTGTATTAAAAAGGAGGAAATTCTGGTGTACATGATTGCWGTGTAATATGCAATTTTAAAAGATCTCTGTTATTTTTTCGGTGCTCTAAATCACATACCTTTGAATATTGGGTTGGGTTTTACCCCTTGATCTTTTTGAGAGGCAGAACAAACGATAAAAGCATAGGAAAGAAAAAGTGTGAGGCAGCCCAGCTTCCCCAAAGTGATGGATTGAGTGGGTGGTAGCTATTTGTCAAGGAAGTTCATCTGGTAAATTCACAAGTGACTCCATGTCAAAGGGAATAACTGAATTTCAGCTCCATGTAAGCCAGGCAGATCAGCATTTCAGAGATAACTGGACTGCAGTGATATCTCACAGCACCCATAGTTTCCTACRTGGGAGAATTATTCCAGAGAGCTCACCTGCCTGCAAATGCACWAGCTGGGCTGGAAGGGAAACAGGAAGGAAATAATGACAAAGGATTTTATTGGCTGGTTTGGTTTCTAAGGCTTTTTTTGTTTATAAAATGCAATCAAGAGAAGGAAAAATAATTTCACTGTTTCTCCCCATTTACTCATTTCCAGTCTGAGCTGATAATAGCAGGTGTGCAAACTTYCCTTCATCAGCTGGGGGTTTGCTCTCTGACCAATTTTAAGTGTTGAGATGTTATTGATGTGCCCTGAATGGTGGCTACCATCCCTSCCAGGACTCTGCAGAATCAGGCATGTGGTTCATTGTCACAGGCCAGAGTTTTTCTGTTTGCAGAAAGACTTTTTTTCTACTTATATTTGCTTTGCTACCTCTCAACACAGACTATTTTATCCTACACAGGCATGGATCCTCTCACCTTTGAGTATTGCAGAGAAAAAGATGCAACTGCCAGGTGTGTGCTGGGGTGGTTCAGAGCTCTGGCTCCAAGGACAGCCACAGAAGGCTTTGGTGCTRGTTAGCAGCCTTGAAATAATTCTTCATAGAAGTGAGGTGAAAGTTAAAAGCASATTGCTTAGTCTTACAAAATCCAAACCAGAAAACCACTTGCAATGACAYATAGATGTAGATGACAGAAATAAAAGCAAGCAGCATTTATTCTGTTTGCACTAGGGATAAACTTAAAGGACTGCTCTTTGCTCCCTCCCACGCAGCTGACAGCCTACAGATGTTTACCTAACCCATTTGCTAAGGAAATACATCCTTTTCCATACCTTCATTTTGTACTGCAAATTTGGAGTTCATTCTCTCTTGGCACCKTGTGCTGGCTTGGATTTTGGGTTCCTGCCTTGGTCTCCCAGCCTCTTCCACAGAATGAAYGCTGAATCCCATGCCACCATGGAAAATTAACATGGAAAATCACAGTTATGCTCAGTGTAAACACACAAGCAGAATCGATGCAAGCAGCATTACATTCTTCACAGAAATTGTCAGCATGGATTTTACAGCGGCACTGGATCATGAGTGATGGAATCCTACTCCTCCCTGTGAGTGAAACCATGATAATGATTTCCTAAAAAAATTAGTTTGGGTCTCATAGGAATGTCTTTAGTTAGATGGCACCAGTGTTTGCAAACAAACCAATGTGTGTGCAATAAAAWCCTTGTACATGGAAATGAAGCAATGCCTCTGCTGCTAAGAAAAACGGAATTTTGGCCACAAAATTCACGGGAAATATTTGAGAAGCAAGTTCAAAATTTACCCATTATTAACTATAATGCCTTTGGCATATAGTAAGATGAGAAATCAAACTGGGGGAAAATTTAAATTAAAAAAGAAAACAAAAAGGAAGGAAAACAGTAAACCAGCAATTTTAAAAAATCAGTATATGCAAAGCAGTTACTAAGACAGCAACAGTTACAGTGGCAGAATTATCAGCAAATTGAAAGGCAATCTGTGAATTTTAGTTATATCATAAATAACTYCAGTTATATGGCCTTGGAAAAGCAAGACTGGGTCTGCAGCACTSTGCTTAGAGACCAGCTTGTTAACCTCACTGGAGATCATCTCACACCAGCTGAGGGTTTGCCCCTGTGAGTGATGCAAAAAAAAAAGGGTTAATATAATGAAATATAGCTTTCAGCATGAAACAGGTGAGTGATTCTTGTCCTTTGGTGTAGAGTACAGAAATAMTCTAATGAGGAAAGGGGGAAAAAGGAAAGAAATAGGTGGCTTGATTTTGAGAGAAAGCTATACTTAAGGGCTTTTTCCATAAATGTATCATGTTCTTACAATGAAATTGAAAAATGTATTTTACATTAAAATCAAATGGACTAATTATTTAAAAATACTGAAGGAACAGAAGATGCCATTTTGCCTGTCTGCTCCTTTTGTGTGTTAATCATGTGAAAAATGACTGCTTCTAGCAAAATTTTGAAACCTTGAGCTCAAGCAGAGCAATTGGGGAAGAAGCTATTTAGTAAATGAAAACCATACTAAAAGATGGAGATTTTGGATAATTGCTTTCAGGAACTTTTACTTATTAAAAAACTGGACTTTTAGGCTAGAAATAAATAAGTTAACATTGCCAGAAATAAATAAGTTTCCATCTTTTTCCTAGTAGATACCAACCAAAACTTTAATACATCTGTCTGAGATTTTATCTTGTCTGTGAGCTGCTGGTACAAGTTTCCTCACTCAAGACCATGTGTGTGTGAGCAATTCTTACTTGAAAATGTATTTTCATTGACTTCAAGTAAAAAAAGTGGGTCTTAGCCTGTCTTGAAAGGGTTCCCTTCAGGCATATGTCACCAAGCGTTGGTTCATCACRCTGAAAATACCCACACTGATTTATTTTACCCAACAACACTAAAACAATTTGGGTGGTATTACTGAAATATTTGTTTATTTTTAATGTTTCTCATGYACATCTACATTCTTTAGGAGTCCAGATTTTCTAAACATGGCACAAATTAACTCAAACATAACAAACAGCTCAAATAAACTGGAATAAGAAGCCCGCAGGTCTACACCAAWATCTTTTCCCCAGCTGTTTCCTCTGGGATACAAAGAAAAAAACCAAATACACAAACAAAACCCTCAAATAAACCAAACAAAAACCCATCAACAGACCAGACCCACCAATAAGCCTCCCTGGCTGTTGCATGCAGTGCTTAAAAGAGGTGCTGCCACACATATATACACAAGCACTCAATAAAATCCCTCCACAGGGAGAGCACACAGCAGCTGGAAACCCTTTCTGTGTGCCCAGATTAGCCRCAAAACTGTGTAGCAGAGAGCTAAGCTGGCAACAGAATTCTGGTCCCAAGGACTATTTTACTCCCACATAACTTTCTCTCAGTAACAGAGATCGTTCATTTCAGTGTTCTAACTAGAGAAATATATATTCTTTTTAAATGGCAAGGCCCAGCATTTAATGGCACAGCGACGTTCTGATCCACACACCTTTGGTGTCATGGTATTTTTGGGATTGATTTCAAAGGGGGTCAATGTTACCCCACGAGAGAATAACCCCCTCTTCTCCCTCCTTGTTCTCTACTCCATCCCCTCCTCTTGCACCACACAATCCCCCTGGACACCTTCACCACACTCCAATACAGTTTGGCTGCAGTTAAAGGTCAATGAGCAATGATGAATGAGGGAATTGCAGTGGCTCTAATTCCTGTCACAGTCATTCAGGCACAATGGTCATCTGGTGTGGTGTGGCTGCTGAAATGCAGGCATGTGGTTAAGTGGCCAATTCACTTYGTCCTGTGACCATTAATAAAACTTTTGGGGTATTAGATCAAATGATAGCAACAAGAAGAGACAACATGMTCTGAATCCCAGACAGATGCATGAGCAGCCATTTGCAAGAGACAATTACATGAAATACAGAAAAATTAATATTATATGATTAGAGTAATTATTAAATTTAGCTGTATCTAGAATCTATCTTTATAGTGGTTACACTCATTATTGCTCTTGTTTGCAGCATGGGGTGAACAGCTGGATTTTGGGGAATGACGTAGGAAGTCCCCAACCTGTTATTTCACAGATTCTGCATCTAAAGTAGATCTTTGCTTTGTTCATGGATTGCTGTCCCTGGTTTTTTTTTTTTTGTGATTACTCAAAAAAATGGGGATACCATCACTCTCCTTTTCTAAGACCATTAAAAGTGCATTTTTCAGCCCCCGAAAGACATAGGATATACGGGGTTGGGGAGGGAATGCTTTCACTCCAGCAGTCTCRCAGCAAGACTTGGAAAAATATGCTTTTTTTCTACCTTTTCTTTTACTTCTTTGTCCAAGTAACCATTAGTAACCACTGAATCTCCAGGATACTGACCCCAGGCATGTAATAAAGGCAAAATCTTGACTAAATATGACTCATTTGGTGGGATGGCAGCCAAGAAACAAATTTAGCAGTAGTCCTAGCTATCAAACCTTGTGTATTGGAGGCCCATTTTTCCATCTATACACACAGACAGTAATTATCTCATTGAGATAAATAATTTTGATTTTGAAGATAAGTTTTTCACATTTTCAAACTCAGAATTAAAAGCAGATGAGTACAAGCCTAGTCTCAATATGGAAGTAGGAAAATATAAGGTAACTTCAGTATTTTTTTTAGTTTAGCATGTATTAATCCAATATTGTTTTGTTAAGTAAAGGTCAAGCAAGGATTTTGCTTTCAGCTTTCAAATTTCTYCTTTTCCTATCTCTTTTTGTACATGTATGTACACATATTTTCTACTTTTAACAAAGGACAGCACATGTTCCATGTCCAACAGAAAACTTACTCCTAAATATGCACCAGGCTAATATTATGAATTCACTGGTGCTGTCTGAACTAATTACTTTTGTGTAAAGTTATTTCCATATGAAAATTTCTGTAGCATAAATCTATGTTATTCCAGTTATTGAGMGAAAAAAGAAAAGTTACTCAACCATAAACAATGGAGATGTTCTACGGTTCCAGAATTTTGTGACATTCAGTACTCAAAAGCAATAAATTACTTATTCATCTTTGAAAGAATGGAGTTTGGCTTTTGGTTTGTGTTTTTTGTTTTTGTTTTCATTTTGTTTTGTTTTGTTGTGTTTTTTTTAATGCTGTTCTTTATTCTTTACTGTGTTCTTTGCTCTTAGCATGTTGTACGTCTACATACATAACTTATAACTACAAATTCATGTAGAAACATAGTGTCATATGTTGAATGCAATCTGATGGAGGAAAAAAATAGTGAAACCTTTCATTTGTGACAACCAAGAGGTTGCTGACAGAGGAGAAAGAAGAATTAGACAAATAGATGAGTGTCAGTTGGAATACTGGCTTATAAAAAGAAGGGCAGCATATTTATCACTATTTTGTCATGAAAAAAMCACTGTTAATTTTACATCAGAAATCATATATTTTGTGTGTATCTTTCCCTCTGAATTGATAAAACAAGGTGAAAGATTATGCATTGAAGTCCATAGATCACTTCATATACATATATATATTTATTCATATTTTATTCTGTATTGAAATGAGTTATTATTCCACTCCAACAGATGACAAAAGTGTGTAATCAAGATTAAGATCTGATTCCAGGAGGTATTTCAAGAATGACTGGAAAGCAGGGTCCTAAACACTGTTACCTAATGCTGTGAATCCCCAAACTGGAGTTTTCACTCAAATGCGCTCTGGTACCTCAGGCAATTCCTGTGAGCGTCCTGCTCTTACCACAGAACCTCCCTCTGGTCCAAGCCTCAGTAGTGACTCGAGGTTTCCCTCTTTCATCCATCCTATTAGCACGCTGTAGACAGGTCCTCAGGCTGCCCAAGTTGGGGTGTCCCACTCTGTAGCCCTCTGCTAGGCCTGCGCTTCAGAGTCCTAACTCAATTCAGAGAAAAAGCACCACTTCTCTGTGTATTGTTTAAACTTCATGCTATGCTCCATTTAGAAGCTTCATATGTAACCAGTTTGATGTAATATCCACAGAAACGATTAATTGTCCATTGAGCTCATTGGGCAATTAATGGCTTCTGTGAGGGTATATCAAGATGAACAAAGTGAACTCTATTTGTTCAAGAAGTTCCCAATCTAGCAAGAGAAGATTGAGTAAATGGCCTCGAAAGTGCAAGTCCAATAAGGCAGAAATGTAACCATCATGTCTGAGGTGTTCTGAAAAGAAGGCAACTGCTGATGTTAAATTGSTTACCATTAATATTTACAGGATAATATATGCTTTGCAATGTGTGGCACACCCCAAAAAGCACACTGGGAGCATTTCACAGTCAATGAGGTATGCAGCTATTCCCATGTGATTAAATACCYGATCCTAGCATTCAGTCATGTTACTTAATTATTATGCCCAAATCTTTGCCCCTTAGAGTYACGTATGACCTATGTTCTATGCAGAGAAAATTGGTATCAGTATAAAATGGCTGGTTTTATTCAAACTTCTTCCACCTTTTTTGGCTCAGTAAAAAAATTAGGTGGTACTTCACTGGGAAAGCTAAAGAAATGAGGCTATAACCAAACAAGGAAAGGGAAGATTTAAAAAAAAAATAAATCTGGGTTCTCAAGTATGAGCAACCTGACAGCTACCACATCCCTTTTATAATGATGGGACCTCAGCTCCTTCATGACATAGTTGAAATCAGTTTATTGCTACCTGAGAGAGGCTTTGTCAGACAGGTGCACCACAGGTCACTCATTTGTCTTTTACTCATCAAAACATCTTCACACTGATCTGCAAACTGAGCAGCAGCCAGTGGCTGACAGAGCACAAGTTTGATAAACTTCCAGGTAACATATAGCCCAATGATTTCGACACGCCTTATCTACGTGGAAGTGATGTTAAATTGAGGCCTGAAAGTTATTGATGGTATGATTTATTTATTTAATTATTTTGTGGTTATGAATAGAGACACTGTTCTGGATGTAACTGAAAGCTATGCTGCGAGCATGCATGTTCTTCCAGCTGTTTCTTAAAAGCCTTTATGCCATCCAGAACGCTAAAGCAGCTGTGCTTTGCTGAACAGCACCTCCCAGATACCATTTCTTTAGAAGGAAATGGAATTCATCAGTTCTGTCACATTAGGCATAATTTCTACTAAGCATCCACTCAGCTGCCTACTTCATTCAAACCCACCACTATGAGCAAGGGAAGTAATGTCGGAGGAACAAGCCAAAGAATTGCAATCATTGTAAAGAACTTGCAAAAGTTCAGAGACTGCCAGAGACCAATTCAACACCTGGATGYGACTTGTGTGTCAATCCTAATTAAAAGAAGAAATGGATTTGTTCAACAGATACAATGTCTCAGGACAATTCCTATCACAAATGAYGACAGCTACCAAATTTTACAAATTGCCTAGTTTAACACTGCCATCAGAAGAAAGCTGAAAAAAGGTAGAGCTTCTTAAAGAATGACACTTGAGCTGGGTGAAAATCTCTGCTAATGATTTTACTTGCAATTTCTTTTGCAGCCAGGAAGAATTTTTATCTTTCTCAAAAGAAAMCCAAAACTTAAAACTGAAAAAAAAGAGAACTGGTCTTGTGCTTTTCAGGTATTGATAAAGACACAAGATTTCCAATGTATTTTCCCTGAAATATTTCATATCGGGGGAAAAAAAAATACGAAAAGCCAACTTCTTCCAGTTAGCTTTACCATCCAGCTCAGGGAGACGAACTTTACCCACTGCTCTGCTTCAGTTTCATAAGAGACYTGGTTTCTAAAACCTCAACTCTAGCTACAGGAAAATACTGATTGGAGAATTGTAGAAGAATAGAAGCTGTTAATAACATGAGCTAATAGCTTGAGTTAATAACATGCTAATAACAAGACAGAGCTCCTTTTTCTTTTCAGTCACCACTCTACGGCAAGGACCTTGGCAAAGACTGCTGTGTTTCCACCCTTCCCTGTGCACTGGGCACTGCCCAGGCAGTGCAGAGCTCACATCTCTGAACAGCCCAGAAGCCATGCAGGTATTCCCTGGAGCTCCTGTGAATGACAATGAGCAGTGTTCACATAGCATGGGATTCCAGGAGCGCTCAAGCTTCTCTGCTAACCTACTTTAACAACAATGTCCAGTTAGTCTGTGATGCTACTGACACCTGAACTTGTTTGTCTCCTTTGATACATGAAAACCAACCTCAAGAAGCAGTGAGTCATTTGTTGTGACAGTGCCATATTGTCCCTCTGGTGTGACGGTCTCCAAGTGCAGCAGGATGGTTCATGCAGCAATGCTACAGAAAAATACTTCTCTGGCTCATGTGTAAGTAACACTCTTCATCAATTCATCTTCTGTTTTGAGGTTTTTCTTTAAGCTCTTTAATAWAGTTTCTGGGAAAGGTGGTTTTTGTGTCAGTGTTGAAATTGAAATAGTAGCTGTCATATTTTCTTTCAGGTTGACAGTCTTCATACTCATTGCTGCTCTGTGGAGTTCATCTGAACTGAAGGCATAATTATCATCCTTTACTTGTGCTGGCCACACTCTGGGAATGTCTGCAATCAATTAAAGACATGGTGCAATCCATTGCCTTTTTGTATTTTTGGGTTTTTTTTGGGCACCATCTTTTTAAGTGCTGTTGTTGTCCAATGTATGCCAGCTGCTGTGTTCTCATTTTGGTCCAAGACAGAGCTCTGTATATATTTTTACCTGGAGGAGTTCAGGTTTTGGTGACTTTTCTGCATACCAAACTGATCCCGTGTCAAAAAATTGTRGAGTTCACCCTGAAGACTGTGCCAAGTGGCCTCCTTCCACACCAACRTGCAATAACCAGCACTTTTATAAGAGTTTTATTCAGCTTCACCCTGGGTTTTCCAGTAGTTTCTCTGAATTTTCTTCCCAGCTCCCATTCTTCTGTAATACAGCCCCCAGAATTTCAAGACTCAGCCAATCCTACACACATGTTTTCATTTTTACATGGAATTCAGGGTTCCTTACATTTCTGCACTACAACTTCACAGTGAGCCTCTGTTGTGCTTGACAGGGAATTACAGACTGCAACAAGCTTTGGAGACCCTGCTGCTGTCAGGAACAAGGCTACCTTTGGACTGTCCTCACTCCTACTGGCACTGCATGCTTACCAGCACAGGGAAAAGAGCCTCCTGAATTTCCTGCTGTTGTCTTCCACATTTCCAGAGAGCTCTGGATCTCAGAGGGATCCTGAAGGTCTCCATTCTACTAAGGCTACTTTTGTTCCTGGTACCATGTGGTGCTCGGCAGCCACTTGGAGATGAGGTGTTTCCCACACCTTTCTTCCATCTCTGTTACAGCTGCCTCTGGTTTATGGCACGAGGCCTTTACAAATATGATTCCTCACATATTTAATAGATCACCGTGACAATTCTCTGTTCTTGCTCTGTGATTTAACACAATATAGCTCTTACCCCCATCACTTCAAACCTTGTTCGCTCTYTGGCTTATTTTTGTGACGATGTGCAAGAAASTTCAGATTTTACWAGGCAGTTTGCCATACCAGCTTACTTCTTTGCAAACAAGATCCTAAGAACTTTWCTGGGAAATACAATTAAAGATGTTGGAGCTGTAGCTGAGATAAATCCAAGTTATTCAAATGGGTGTCTGAAATCTATTTTTTTGGAACACATTTTTGCATCACACGTTAGCACGCAGCTCTTATGTTGCTGTGGGAAAAGTGAAAGAAAATACAGGGATATTTTTGACTGCAAAGATAAAAGAGAAATCCCAATGGAATYTGAATAACACATCCTTCAGGAGCTGTAAGAGCAAACAGAAAGAAGCATCCTTAGCAGGTCCAACTGGCAAAACTATGCTGAAATTTAAGTTTTTCTCAGGAACTAGTGACCAAAGACAGAGAAAACTATCTKCTCTTTAAAAAGTCAATGCAGTAACTACCGTGAGATGGAAACACTGACTCCACAAATCTTCCTGCAGTGATAAAGACAGGTTTCATGCAGCTTYATATCCCCTGCCAGCAGCTGAGTTGCAGGTTACATCTCATGACCCACCTGATGTGTTTACTGACAAGCAGAACTACAAGCTCTTTAAAAGCTGCCGAACAATTTGAAGGGACACAGTCTTCTAAAACAGCCATATTGATATAAATTTACACTTGTGCTATACTTATGTGCAGGTGAACATTTCAGTGTGTCCTGACCTGCAGGTGCTCTGAAATAGGTGTGAGGGTCACAAGAGATGTCCACTGGAGGTCTGGTCATCAACTGCTGCTCTAACATCAGCCCACTGATTTCCACAACAGAATATTACTAGGCAAGACTCTAAACTTCAATGAGACAGACACAGATACTCCTGAGAAGGTTTGTTGGGAGTAGTCAGAACAGGGAATTTTGTGTATGCATGCTTAACTAGCAACTTCCTTTGTGATCCCTTATATTATGCTGAATTGAATGATATAAATACGATCTATTCTTCATAGTTTTCTGAAACAGTTTTTTTTTTCTTTTTCAATCTCCTCTTGCAATATGTCTTAATTTCCATTGTTTATAACCGAATTCATTAGAACTACTTTAAGTTTTAGTTTTATATATCTGTATAAAATAGTTTTATACAGCAGTCCGGTGCTCCTGTACAGTGAAATTCTGGTGTTAAACACAACCCTGACATTACATGTGTTACCCACTGAAAAGGCAAAAAGAAAAGGGAGAAAGAGGAAAACTAGATTGGCTTGAAGGGAAAGTGACAAATGGCACATTGCAATTACCTTGCCCAAGCTGGAAAGTAGCTATTATCAATTCTGTACTCGGCAGCTGTAAAAATCTGGAATATAGTTCTATCATGTAGCCCACCTCACCCTGAGCTGGCATTAGAGCTCCCAGTTCTGCCTTGAAGGTAACAAAAGAAACGCTTCAGCATAAATATGTGACTGTTCAGACTGAAAGAAACTGCTGGAAAACACATTGTCCACGTGGTCAGATCAGAATGTAATCTCTGCACCCAAGAGCAGGTTATGCACAAAGATTGGTAGCAAAGGAAGGTGAGGTTATGTTTGGTTGGTTCTTTGCCAGGAGATTCCCCAGGCTGGTGGTAGGAACAGGTACAATCCCAATAAACTGTAAGGGTGGGATATTTTTCTGAGCAAGATGCACATTGTCAATTTTCCTCTATGAGTTTAGGTTTGGCTTCTATGGGGTATAAGAGGTACTGAAGCATCTCCTTAATCTGTGTAGGTTTGTTGCTCTGGTGGGCAAGACCCCCTAATTTCTGGGGGTTACATCTTCACAAAACTGAGAATATTTCTTGCTAAGCTGCTTCTTCAGATGGTCACAAGCTTAGTTAGCTGAGGCATTTTTATTTTAGCTAACAATAAAAAACAGCTAAATGTTCTCCCCTCCCTCAGATTAAGGTCTGACCCTTTTCTCAGGCGAGAGTCAGTAGCAAAAATCCCAATGTCCTTCAGTGAGAATCAAATTCTTCCCACTTTCCATTCGTAAAGACCCTGGTCTCCAAAGAGAAAAAGTAATATTGTCTGATGACTTGAAATAGAGAAATATTCCCATTTTCACATCTCTACTGACTCCCTAGTATTAATAAACGCACACACAAAAAATGAACTTCAGTAGAACATGCAGCAAAAATTCAGAGGATTCCTCCCTAGCACATAGACTGAGCAGTTTGGTGCTATTTAACTTCACAAAGTTACAGCTTTGAAGGTATAGCAATGAGACACAGCACCAAGACTGGATGGAGTGACAGAAACTGTGGTGGGATATTGCTCCAAAGTCTTCTTTCCTACAGGTTTTCAATGTAATTGATTTTGGATGAAAGTAAGTGAATTTGGTATGCAATTTATAAAAAATAATGGAATAATGAGGAGAGCCAACATTCTCTCTCACTATTAAATCACATGCAAACCTTTTGTAATTATTAAAGCTGTTCATGTTTTGATATCAGCTAGACTGAAACATGTTGAGAGAAATTCTGAATATAAATCAAATTGAAATTCCAGACCAAATACCTTCATTTTTCATGAAAAGGAGATTAAAAAAACATTGGGCAAAGAGTATCTGGCTATCTGTTTAAAAATGTCGCACAGAGTAAAAAAATACATCCATTTATCCTYCTGCAAGAGGCTTATAAAGAATGATGGTTTTATAACCAAAGACACATTGCCCTAAACAAAAATGGGTCAGCTACGCAGCTGCAAATTGGAGAGCTCCAGCAGAGATCTCAGAATTTCCCCTGATAATGTTACAGCCAGCTCAAAGGAGTCTCTACCAAAGAGTTATGAGATGAACATGTTGAGGGTCGGAAAATATGGAGTAATTACAAGCAATTTTACATGTACTGAGGCCCAGGGTCATTGGTGTGTCAGTCCTCAATACCACAGCAAATGGGTTTAGGCTATCATARCACTGATGCATTTAGTGCATTTGGCTTTCTGTTCATAAGGTGCTCGGGTGAAATACCAGACTTCTGTGAAAAATCATCTTAAATGGGTTCACCTCAAATACCCATTTTTGAAGGGTTACTGTAAACCATTAGACTTGTATAGATAATCATTTGCAAGCATTGCAAATGGAAAACAAAGGCAGGCATTTATAGAGAAGACTTGCATTGAAAGGGCTGAGAATAAACATTGCATCAGACATCTTAAATGTCTTCTGGAAAGATCATGCAGAACAATAGATTAATGACTTAAAATGAGTTTAATTAATTATTAGCCAGTAGGCTTCATGAGGGCTCATAACTTTCAGCAGAATATAAATCATAAGTAAACTAGATGTAGGATCTGCATTATGCTGAGAAATAAAACCAGAATTCATCTAGGAGCAGACAAAGTTGAAAAGACATTGCTCTGTAGCACTGCTTGCTTCATCAGGGACAACAACAGGGTTGAAGCTACACAAAAAAAATGAAGCCCAGCAATAAAGAGGCTGCAAGGATCTCCTTCAAAGTTAGTGACTTCTGCTCCATGGCTCATCTACAAAAAGAGAGACATGGAGACCTAAGCACGAAGAGAAGAAACTAAAGCTCAGGGAAAWAAACTTCGAAGAACTTCTGGCTGAGGCTGAAGTCAAACTGTTGGGCCACTCAGCTTGTAGTGAAAGTGTCACTGTGTCACCAAACCCCAGAAGTGCTGGGTTTTGTCGCAGTCATGAAGACATACCGTGTGTGGCTGGTTAATGTACAGACCATCAGGAGGCTTTCTMGGGCTCCATGTGTCAGTGCTCCCTCAACAATGCAGGTGCTAATCTGGCATTGCTGTCTAAGTGAGATAATTTGGGGAAAATTGTTAAATAGATTAAAATTTACTCCATCTAAGACCTGTGAATACAGCTCAWGACCCTCTTGAGAAGCAGCCTTGCACAATGATGGCCAGTCCAGGGAAAGAGCACTCCTTCCCTCCTTTAAACAAACAGTTTGACCAACACATAAAAAAGTCTACTCTGCACACTCCACTTATATCCATCTTTCAGCATCAATCTCCCATTCCTGAGCAAGATGACAGACCTAAATCCTTAGCCTCATTACTAGCTAAAGAGCACATCAAACTTCTCAAGCTGATGTTAGCATGTGYTCCCTTTTATTTCCCATAGGCTTTGTCTGTGCTTCAAAGGTTCTCCASCATACATAAGGGTATGTCTACATGYTATTTTCCACTCAGATGTGAACTCCAGCTGCCTGTGTCTCTCTTTGGGCAGTTGTGAAACAGCTCCAAAACAGAAGTCATGSTGCTGTGGTTAGTGCAGAACCCAGGCTTTTGTACTCTGGAGCATATTTATTCCTAARATAACTGCAGTTACGTCCTTTCTTCTTCAGAGAAGGCTCACATCATGCCACTTGCAGRACAAACAGAGATAAAACATAAATMAAATCATGATCTCCTACAAAAAGCYGTGTTGGCTTTCTTTTCCAGTTATTTCTCTCCAGCGTGAAAAGAAGCTGTCTTTGTTCAGTGCGAATTCACAGCCAATTGATGAGCAAAGCAAGCCGTGCTGCAGATGCAGGTTATCCTGGTGGGTGTTTCAGCTTTCCTCCTGGCAGCATTCCAGCAAGCAGGATTTGCTTCAGGGTACACACCCTCAGGKATGGCTGTAGGCAAGCAAGATCAACACGGTTCCAACAGGCTTCCTGCTTTGTAGGACCCAGGGCTACATGTCCTCACCTTCAGAGGCTCCCAGCTCAGAAAATGCTCCAAGTCCTGCCCTGACACCCCCTTGCTGATGATGGGGAGAGCTCTCCTGTGAGTGCTCTCCTATAAACCCACTGACAGGCACCCAGCTGATCTGCCCAAGCAGGCTCTAAAAGGCAAAGCAATCTGTGTTGTTCTTCCTGTCCCATCTTAAGAAGAGCAAATTGAATAAATAATAAATACCAAAGGGGGTCACAGTGCAGCTGCTCTGACTTGCCAGGTCCTGTCAGCTGGCTCTCCCGACACTGCCAGCTGACCCACTGCTTGTAGTGCAGGTACTCTGGACATGTTTTATGAATGATGTGTTGTTTGTTTCTCTGTCATCAAACCTTGTCAGACTACAGCTACCTAGACAMGAGCCCTTCTGACTCCATCGTGAAAGTCCCTGGGAAATAATGGTCAGTGCAGCTCAAACAAAAGTTTTCCACATTTGCCTCTTCTTTCCTATAGGTAGCTGTTTGTCAATCCACCTACTTGCCCATGTCCCTCCTTCCTATGGAATCTTTCCAGTGACAAACACTTGTGAGGGATCTGCACAAACACTTAGCACCAAATGCCATTTTCTATTGAAAGTAGTCCACAACAAAAACAACAAAGGGAAACGTGTCTATGCTTGCATGCAAAATAGAGCTATTGTTGGGGGGAATTGTGTTTGCTTGCATACAAAACAGAGTTGTTACAGGGTGGGGGTYGTGTTTCCCTCTTATCTAGCAAAAGAGAATGCTTTCTCATCAGAATCARAACGTTTTGCAAGAGTTATTTCCCACTGAACTTTAACCTGTATAATSCCTCTTGTCCAGTGTTTGCTTTTTGCGAAAGGGAGAGCGGAGCAGTGCAGACACAGAAACCTCTCCCACCTGAGAAGCAGAAAAGAACAGCACAGCTACTCTGCCCCAGACTCCCATAAGACTGAGATCTTCCACAGACCTACTTGCCAGGAATAACCTTCATGCTTCACAACATATATTTGTGAATTTTGCATTCCGTTCTGGGGAAAGGAATGGGAAGGAGAAGACAAATGTTAAATTCTGCTGTGTGGGAAAACTGTTTCCTAGTCAGCTCAAACACAGGCTAATGAAATTCCGTCTCTCAGGAATTAGTTCTCCCACTTGCTGGTTCTGCTTGTTGGTAGTTGTACATCTAGGCAGGTTTGAAAATGAAAACGTTGTAACTATATATTTTATATTTTCTGTGTCTCCCTAAATATTCTACATTTTTCCAGTGATTGCTATTGTCTGCAACACATGGGAGTTTGGAGAGAGATCTTCCATGACAAAGTTAATCCTACCTTTTAGGTTTATCTGAGCATGTTCCTGCAAGATCATTATTTATCRTCTCTGACTGACTTGACAGGAATATGTATGTTTCCAGTGGTGGTGAAATTTCTTGTCTCTGGCTATAAAATCCTGGTCACAGAAACCTCAGGGGGTTTGTCCTATACATAAAAATGAATAGCCAGAGCTTSAGTTATAATTAACTCCAAACTTCAGTTATTATTAACTCCAGCTGCTGGTTAAAGAACATAAATATATGTATTTTTATATTCATTTCATTTTGCTTCTTGATTTATAAGATCAATGCAATTGCTGTAAATGTCTTTGCATTGCTTTCCTTCCATAGTAGGGCAAATAACAGATTTGCTTAAAAGGATAACTTGAAAGTTAAATATTAAGGAGTGGATATTATGTCAATCTTTCCATCTGCAAAGTTACAGTAAAATATTTTTAGTGTAATAATGAGGGCAGACTGGAGATYCTGGTCTAATCCATTTAGTCTCCAGTCAAATTCAGAGAATCAAAAAAATGGTCATAAGCATCTTTGTGATTCCCTGATCTTTGCTCATTACACAGCAGGCTGGACCCAAATTTCAACTTAAAAGACATCTGAGACTGTTCCTCTATGACTTTGACTGCCAGAAGATCATTCTGGCACCACAGGAGAGTGCACAGTACAACAGTAAGGCAGCTACTTCCTATTTTCTATAGGTACACRAAAGGAGTCCTGAAAGAAATTGTTTAAGGCAGCTTCAAGCTTATTTTGAGTCTTAAAGACCTACTGATTTAGTTGTCCTGACTGTAATTCCTACTCTGAGTATTCATGCTGGCTGTTGTCCTTCTTTCTGTGTGTGGCTTTTTCCAATACACCAACAGTGCTGAGCAGTTTTTCCAGACGGYCTTTGATTTTGTATTCTCAGGAACCTGGAAGCATCTTGACAAGGAACAGTCTTATCTCAATCTGCCAGACAATCACTGATCCTGTGTCAGCGTGGAGCCAACGTGCAGCAGCCCCTCTATGTCCTGCAAATGACTGAAGTCATCTTTTTTCGTCCTGCAGTGAGTGGGGTACAGCTGKAACATATCACTGCTCACTGAAAGGAGCTGATGATGTTCAGAATGGGTTCTGAATTTGATCCCTGCTCTCCAAGTGCAGGTGGTTGCCTGGTGGGCTGCAGTCACATGCTGGAGGGTGGCAGGAGGTCCCTTACTTGCTTGTCAAGTGAGAGACAGTAGGTTGGGAAAAAAACCCTAGAAGGAGTTACCACCTCTCAGTAAATAAATTTTAAACTGTGAGGCCAATTTTTCTCTTGAGCTTTGCTAGTAACTGTGGAAGGAATGAAAGAAGTRGAGGCTGAGAAGCACAGGCCAGCTGCAGCCCCACAGCACTGAGGCTGGAGATGTGGAATGGGAGAACCAAAAAGAATAATTTGGGTTGGGGATGACTCCTCAGACCATCAAAGCAAACAGCTAACCCAGCACTGCCCTGCCCATCACTAAACCACGTTCCCAAGTGCCTCCAGGGCTGGTGACTCCAGAACATCCCTGAGCAGCCTGTTCCAATGCTTGACAACCCTTTCCATGGAGACATCTTTCCTGATACCCAATCTAAACCTCCCCCAATTCAACTTGAAGATATTTCCTTTCATTCCATCATTTTGTACCTGGGAGAAGAGACCAAGCCCTCCGTGTCTAAGCCTCCTTCCAGGGAGCACCCCTCAAATCAGCTCCCTCAGCCACCCCTCATCAGMCCTGTGCTCCAGACCCTTCCCCAGCTCCTTTGCCCCTCTCTGGACATGCTCCAACACCTCAGTGCCTTTCTTGCAGATAATTCCCTTTGAGAGAAGCAGGGCTGGGCTGAACAACCCAGCAGTGTGGCCAGGGCTGCTCCTTCCCCTTGCTCAGCTTGGGCTTTCACTTAGGCATCTCCTTTAATCCACTAACCACCCATGCACAAAAAGCTCTTATCCAAGGTTAATTTGGTCCTTTCAGACTAAGTTAGTTGGTTTGCACACAGCTACAGGCAAGATTTCCCCTCAGACTGTGAACATTTGCTCTGCTGAGAGGATTTAGGCTAAGTCATGCAAGTGCTGACAGCCCTCCAATATTTTTACACAGTCTCCTTAAGTGCCCCAAAAGTGATTTATTTTYCCCACTGTGGGAGGACTCACAGCTTGGCTTGATGCAGGTCGAGGTCTCAGAGGCTCACTGATGCCCTCAGCACTGGCARGGGTGGGTGTATGACCCTGCAAGGCTCACCCTTGTTTGATTAATGCTCTCATGCAGACTGCTGTAACACTCTTCTCTGGTTCCTGAATGCAAACATAG
The DNA here is from genome assembly GCF_030028575.1 of Malurus melanocephalus. NCBI lineage: Eukaryota > Metazoa > Chordata > Aves > Passeriformes > Maluridae > Malurus > Malurus melanocephalus. The sequence goes on from NW_026623337.1 coordinate 743,306, forward strand.
CTGCATTTGAAAACCTTCAGACTTGGGCACAGCCTGGGGATTGGCACCCTGTGTCCAACCTGCTTTGGAAAACAATCACAGCCCCGCTGCAAGTGTCCCAGCCACTGTGCAATCAAGATGTGACGTGCACCACCCTGACACCAAGGATCCAAAAGTGTGGCTTATGCTCTGTGGGGACTTGGGATAACTTTGCTAATAGAGGGAGTGTCTTTAGTTCCAAACGAGCAGCTGATCTGCTGGATCTTGTTAACTTTTGACCCAGCCCTTTTTGACCCAGCCCTGCCCCTGCACAGGAGTGCCTGGATTCATTACCAGCTCTAGAACAGTGCTCACCCTTAGCTCTGAGGCTGTCCTTCAGAACATGGGTTTGCACTTACAGRTGTTGCATTTTAGCTCTTCTTTGGTCTGTAGMTGCTTCYRGTCCCCTTTCCCWYYTGAGCYCAGAGAGCACAGAGCATTTKCCTGTTCACACCGAGGGCCCTAGTGACCCAAATCCCCACAGATTTCCAAAATATTTCTAACCATTCTTGGCATCTGTGTTCARGTCTGGATTACTTGCAAGTGTGTTAAATTCCTTGCATAACTTAAAGTGCTGATATTTACAGGACCCCCTTTGGAAATTTTAGGGAAATGTGAGGAATTCTGCAAAAAAATGGGAGCAATTCAGGCTTATTTAAGGAGAAAAGGCAATAATTTCAGGGTAACCATCCCAGGTAAAATTGATGGCAACCTTAGTTTTCAAAATTGATGTTATAACACCACTAGGCTTCCCATACTTTTCCTTTAAACCTAAGTTACTTTCCTTAAGAGTTAGAGTGCCTACCACAGCCAGGAAATTTTTTAAGCCAGAGCCACAAGTATTCCCACATATCTGCTACCATAACATAATACTAAAAATGTATTGAAAAAGGAAAACAAARAGTCTGTCTGGAAAACCTCAAAAGAGTTGTGATGTGCAGAACAGCATGGGTCAGGCCTGAGGAGAATCTGGAAGGGATCCACAGGCTACATAAGAAGAGAAATGCTGTTCTCCACAGCAGAAGTTTTTGCTGCCTTTTTGTCTTATCACATCGTTATGGAAGAAGTATTGAACCCAATTCTTCAGAGCTTTCATCCCAGATTGCTGAACCTGGATCCCATCTTCCTCTTTCATCTATGGCAAAAGTGGCCAAAGTATTCTTTTGTACTTTTGAGGCAACTCAGTTAATTTTCACTTGTACTCTTACAAGGTCACCTTGGGCTACCCCTAGGTAAGGGTGTGAGGCAATGTCCACCAGTGAGCAGAGTCACAGCACTGTGGGGAAACAASTGGGCTGAGATCAGCTACTAAAGTGACCCAAATCCCACGACCAACTCTTCTGACTGTCAGATTAAAGCAGTTTGCCAGGTTCAGATCTGCTGAAATGCCACGAATAACAGACTGGTCGCAAACACTCCAGGGACTGACACCCTGCCACCATGAGCCCGTGAACAGAAGGGATGCACAAGGCCACCCCTCAAATCAGCAGGGTTTTSTACYCCGCTGTGTTTTAGAGSCTGCAGAGGGCAAACTGCAGGTCAAGCTACAGAGAGGCCTCTCCCTTCATTTTTGAGGTCAGTGATGACTATGTGGTCAGAASCTGTACATTTAAAATTGCCTTTTAAATACTCTTTTGCTCATCCAGCCAGAAGCCTCTCGTTCTGACATCATAAGACACTGCTGCAGGGCACATTTTCCTGTCACAGTGGGAAGATTAGAGATGAAAGAGGGCTGTAAAGAGTAAGAATTCGATGCAAAGAGGATGAATTTGGTCTGTAAGTTGAGTGATTAGAAGAGATATCTAGAAGTAAGACATAGAGGTTAGATTTCTTTCTTGGACCAGGAGCAAACGAGATATAAAAAGTGGAACAGAGACAGTGACAAAGCAAGACACACATGATCACTAAATGCAAACAGGCATCCTCCCACCTTTTCAACTTCTCAATCATCTGACACAGTGGAAAGCCTCAAGTGTCACAGCTTTAAGCTCTGTTTGTGCTGCTCACCCCTTCTGCACAAAYGCCTGAAACACAGCAAAGGAAAAATGAGACTGAGCCTTAACCTTTCCGACGTGGATAAAATCTCATATTCCAGAGCCTCGCCTTTATGCCCTTTTGACTGTGCATGAGGGAATCCTCTCCCTGTTTACCCTTCTGTTGTCATGTGAGTAGCCCCGCCGAGCTAATCACATATTTATTCAAGTAAACCTTYCTTGGTAGAAAACACATTGCACTTTATTGTTATTCTGAAGACACTTGCATAAACATTGTGTCATTTCTATAATTACACACCTAAGCAGATAGGCTGCCTGATTGAGCAGATTGTTTACTGCTACTCTTTTATAAATCTTTTTATTTCACTAGTTTTCTTTTTAGCAACATGATAATACATGCTTTCAGTCTAATACCGTACAGGATGCATRCTAGGGGGAGCAGATTGTTGATTGCTGTTTTAATAAACATTTTTATTGAGCTAATTTGTGWTAAAGTGATCTCCTCTACTTGCAGGGAGAAAAAGGTTTCCAGAATGACTAGCCAACATCAACAGWCACAATAATAGCCATCATTTATAGCAGTACCTTCAAACGATCACAACTGGAAACACATGCTGTTTCACARAAAGGGCAYRCATTATGAAATGTAAAAATTGCATCATGTTTAAGGTATTCTGCCTACAGTACATGTTAYTGAAATGCAAGGGCACATCTGTGCTGTACTTACTCAGATGACTATTTTATTCGCTGGATGACTGCAATTTATTCATTGATTTCTGGATCCCAGATYGCCAAGAAGGTATCAGATATCTGGTTGATGTTAAAAAACAGTTGGACTATTTATTTGAGTCTCGTTTCTTGTAGCTGTTTAAAAATCACCACTGCATAGCAAGTAAATGAAAAAGAACAAGGAAATAGAAATAAAACATCACATACCATTCCATTCTCTCTGAACCCTCCCAGAGAACAATATGCACAGACGCACAGAACATTTCCCACACACTCTGTAAAAACTCACACTTGGCCTGTCTGGGTACACAAGTTGAGGTCTGGATCACAATGGGAATATGCTGCAGGGAATGGTCATAATTCACATTTCTGCCTTGTGGCACTGAGGGCAGGTTGTCAGCACCTAACAAGCAAACAATGGCCATGGTGGAGTCTTTATTTTAATTTCCACCTTTTGTGGGCAGTCCAGGAGAGAGGAGGTCTCACGGCTCCCTTCCCAAGCTAAGAGCAGGAAGATCAGCTAAGAGCAGGAAGATCAGCACATGTGATAGCTGGCAGAGCACCAACATCTTATCCCTGATCCATGTGCAGCTCTGTGCCCTGGGAAGGTGGGGAGGAATCAAGGCTGGCAATTCAGCCATCATGTGCCTGTGTCCCCCTCATGATCTGTTTGCCCTCCACGACTGAATGTCACCTCCCTRTCCCAGGAACCACATCCAGCAGCCCTGCCTTGCAACCTGCAAAGCACAGTTGCAATTGAAATTTTCACATCTGAGGGATAACAATTGCAGAGGAAACCGAACTGCCCAGAAACATGAGAAGATCCTGTGTTTCTATGCAAAGAATTCATTTTGTTGTGGTAGGAAACATCAATGTTTTCTCAAGTTATTTTATTCCTCTCCCTCTTGGGAAAAGAACAGGAAAAATTACAGCTTTTCCACACCAAAATAATTCTCGATGGGAATATTAAAGGTAGAGGAATTGTGCTCCCTCTGAGGCAACATGCAACATTTTATTTACTTTTGCCTAATCAGCTCCACAGAAAACACTGTTCATGTTTAGACATATGAAGGCAAGATGGAAAATTGTTCCTTTTTTTTTTTTTTCTGGCCTGTGTGGTTAGGGCAATCTGAAAGCCATAGTGGATTGTTTCAGTTAAGAGGAAAGAAGGCTGGTATCAATCAGATAATGTGGAAAACACAGCGTCTTTACCACACTCTTCCTTCTGCACAGTCAAAGCAGCCCATTCGCCACCAATGAGTTTCCAAATATATTCACAGCTGAATAAACACGGAGAAAAACAAGGGGATGCAGGGAATGGCCAGACATCCTGGTTGGCTCCCACATGTGCCAGCCTGTGTCATGGACATGTGGAAGAGAGGAGCCCTGGGACCAGTGGTGGCACTGAAGGTAGGAGCASAGGGCAACCTGCAGCAGCAGAGTGGGCAGCCTCTGCCTGCACCACWGATTTAGGGCAGGAGAGTGCCAGCCTCAGCCAAAACAAATGTATTGTTTTCTCTGTCTCTGCCCCGTGTGTGTGTGCATGGGATTTAGCTCCTGGCTGATCTGACCATAGCAGGCTTTGCCTTGGATTGTGGCTTTCTCTGCCACCACCACCCATCGGGAAATGTTGCTGGTTCACTTAAGCCACATCTTTGACTGCTCTGAGGCACGTCTAGGAAAAGCCAATACCATCTTTGAGCCTAACAAGAGGAGGAAACACAAACCCTCTCCACCTCACCGTGGTGTTGGCTGTTTCCCAGTCATGTGTCATCTGAATTCCCAGTCATGTGTCATCAGAAGTCATAGTTACAATTAAGCAGTCAGTGCAGTGCCACAATCAGTGGTCTTTACCCATCTCCCCAGGGATGCAGCAGTGATTATTAACAACATTTACTGCAGCAGAATCTCAAAGGTGACCTATCCAAGGCCCTGTGACTAGCTCAGGTCAGYCACATCTGTGCCAAAGCAAGACATGAAAATCCCCAAGGACTTCCCAGTCTCCCTGGATKCCATGTTCCAGTGCTGGACTCATCTCCCAGTAAGGAAATCGCACTCTTATTATTTTTTTTCCTGTGTTGGGCAAAACAAGGTATGGAAGCTACTCCTGGCACAGCAGAGATTACCTCYTCCAGGCACTCACATTCCTGGTGGTACCAAAAGCAAGGAAACCAGGGCAGCAACCCCTCAGGGACCAGSCAGCATCCTCTCCCTGGTGCGACTCTGGCATGGGCAGCCCACACAGGAACAGCACAGGACGCTGTGCAGCTGCATGCTTGTGATCTTGTGAGTCTATTTGAGAGAGAGAGAAGAAAAAAAAAAAGTTGGCATTATAGAAGGAAGAGTGTGGTAAAAGCCATAATTTGGCTGGGATTAAAGAAACCACTGGAAGTTCCTTAGTTTTAAATTTTGCACAGATGTCAACTATACTTGTTCCTACTGTCTTTAATTTAACGTCTGGAATATTGTGGTAATGTAATTCAGATGACACATGACTGGGAAACAGCCAGACCAACAGATTTGTGAAATTTTCTTTTTATGTTTAGMTTTAATAAAAAAAGGATCTCTCATGTGTGGCTTTTCTACAGAGCAGTRAAAGAAAATGCTTTAGAAAGCTATGAAAAGTATCTGCTAAGTGCACTTGGACATGCCTGCAGACAGAGCAGAAGGCAGGGGCACATCGTGGCACTGCTGGCAGCTGCCACCTCTGGTGTTTTTCCAGCTCAGCTCACCATGGCTCTTGCCCTGCCTGCCGTGGAGAAGAAGAGGAAAATACCAGCACATTTCATTTCCTTCCACCCCTCAACAGGAATTGAGGTGAAGAAACATATGGGCACCTACCCTGAATCGCTCCAGCTACTTCTAAAGTGATCACCCTCACAGAACGCCGCATGTTTGGCTCCATATTATGCATTCCAAAGTTTGGTATATTACAAATGCCCTGAATATGGTGTGTGGTGGTGGTTTTGTGAATAAAGACTCCTGGAAAATAGCAAACAGTTCAAACAACTGTGATCAGATTTTTGGACAGGAGATATGAATGAGCTAAAATCGGGGTCATGCTTATCTAACTAGGTGGTGCTTTGACCTGTCTGTTGAGTCTCCATAGCAAACAAGAGCTGATGTAATCTTGAATTCACAGAAATCTAAGAATTTAGCTCACTTTACCTGCCAATGCAGGGAAAACACATATAGAAACTGCTTTTTGACAAATAAAGATATCTGGCAAGGACCAATTATTTCGTAGTTCACTCTTACTGAAAATAAATACTAAAAAAAAAAAATCCTTGGAGTTACCCGGCTGAGTCTTTTTTAGCCACTCATCTCCTTCATGACTTATTGCAWAATATATTTGGAGGACATCATGCTTTTTGGAAGAATAATGCTAGTTTGAAAAATCCTTAAATAAATTACTTTAAAATGCCAGTCTGGTCTCACTGTGCATGCAAGTGACTCAAGTTGTTTGGGATTTGTTTCCATTCGTCTACATAATGCAACTGCAATAATACAAATTTCTCCTCAGAAAGCACCTTTGTTCCCTGCTCACATGCTGGAACAGCCTATGAGTCCTCTCCTTCAGCTTTCTGAGTTAGCTCCTCTTTCACTTTCTTTAAATGAGAATCTATCGACTTATTTGTTGCCAAATCATCTTCTTTGATTTAAAAATATACAGTAAATTATACGGTTCAAAATTTAGCTGCCAAAAGAAAACCATGGCAATCTCGATGTATCATTCTGCTGATCTCTTTGAAGAAAATGTAACATACACAATGGCCTCAGCAGCTTGGAGACTGAAACTGTTATTTCAAGAAATTTACCCCTCCACTGTATTACTGTAGGCCCACAAGCGCCTACATTTTTTCACTGGAAATGTTGACTCGGCTTCAATCTCAAAACATACGGATGTCATTCTCTTTTTGCTCAGAGGCACTGATGCAACTGAAGAAAGACATTAAGGCTCTGGAGGGAGGCCAAGCTGAACAGCATCAGCACAGAGCACACAGTGCTGCCATTGACATCAGATCTGGAAGCAGATCAGATGTGAATGGGAGACCCACAGTGAGTCAGGTTTGCATGTAAACCTCCAGCGAGGCTGGATTGGCTCCAGCAGCAAATGTGATGTCAATGAAAGAGCTGCGCTGTATCCACTTTCAGATGCTCCTGCTGCAAAATCAGATTGGTTCTAGTTCATGGATCAAAACTCAGCCAAACTGTGGGGTTCTCTTTTTCTTTTTTTTTTTTAATTTTTTTTTTTTTTTTTTTTTTTTTTTTTTTTTTTTTTTTTTTTGTAATGAATCCATCAAAATTTCATTAAAGGATTGTTAAGACATTCCGCAAAACAATTAAGGCTCAGAAATCCATGGTTAAAGAGACCTCTGGGCCTCTTAAAGAAGCTTTAGTTAAAAATAAGAAAAAAAAACAAACAAAAAAGATGTTTTGGACTGCAATACCAGTTTTACCTTTCTCCATTGGACAAACATTCATTTTCAGCAGAGGTTTCTTGTTATTATCTTTTATATCCTATTGGAAATTTCAGGTGTTTTTATCCCTTGGTTTCTGATTGATGGATTTATTAGTTCCTGGAATCCAGGAAGATTTTTGCCTTGGGATTAGAACAATTTTGACTGAACAAAATGTAATTCTTTCCTGAACAGCTTTCAATTATAAATATGTAGGCTATCAAGTATTCCCCTGACTTTTAAAATATATTTTCTTTTATTGTTTTCTGAAATATATATTTTAAGATTACACCAGTGCTGTTCTCCTGATCCCTCAATTCTTGCACCAAGTTTTTGAAAAAGAGTACAACAAATGRAGAAGCCTAGAGGAAACTAAAGCAGCACAATTCCCAATAATAAAGCACCACCTTCTCTTTGTTTTGTGGTAAGAGACATGCATATCATGTCATATTCTGCAAACTCAAAGCAGATCCTCACTTCTACAGGAAAGATCAGGCTCTTCTTTTTCATGACCTTGCAGTCTCAGAACTTCTTGCTTACTGATTTCTTTCTGTTTTTGYTGAACAGAAGAAATACGAATCCATTCTCATTTCAGTGAGGAGTTTTAAAGGTCCTTCTTACCCTCTTCTGAACCAGGAATAATTCCAGTTCTGCAGCCCCATCTTAACACACCATGCTGATGTGTGGCTGGGTGTCGTGAATGTCACATTGTACAGCACAGTGAGCTTGATATTTGCTTTCTGCCGTGCGCTTTACTGTGTGGAAGTTACATAAYATCAAAGCATTGCAAAAATCTATTACATTTCATGACATCAAGTCAAGCCCAGAATAAATTTTGTTGCCTTTGCAAGAAGCCAGCACAATTTAAGCGTGGTTAATTTGGGGTATACTTGCAGACAGCAGGTTAGATGTGAGCAGAAGGCTCACAATTGCTCGTGCCCCAGAACAGCAGTAAGTGGGTGAATCCTACATTGGAGGAATTCTCCCTGCTGACAATTGTTTGTGACACTGTATCAAAGGTTTTTGGCTTACAAATAATTAACATATCAAGCATCCCATGGCACATACAAGACATTTGAGGCTGTAAGGTCAGACTCATGGGTCTTTCATCAAGATCACAAAGCCAACATGTTACTTTGTCCCCTCTTCGAGTTTCAGGCACGCTGTTTGTATCCCTTTTTGTAGGTTTGTCTCGACCCCGGCTCCAGGGCTGCCCAGAGGTTTTGCTGATCGATGTTGCAGCAAGGGGTCAGCCTCAAAAGACATGAATGAAGACACAGGTTTTTATGAATAACTTTGGGTTTCATATTTTTGTAGCACGCACTAAACTTCTATTAACAGAGATGAATTCTACCCTCAGTATTAGATACTCAATGCCACATTCATTCATTCATTCCTTCACTCCTCTGTTCATCCCCCAGCTATGAAAGAATGTACACCCACATATTAAAACATGCTAAAGGTTAGCCATCATCCTTGTTTTAGAACCATCCTCACATCATCTGGTACCTGAATTCTGCTGAGAACAGAYTCTCTTTTTGGGAAGCAGCAGGGCTCTCTGCTCCTTCCAGTTTGTGAATTTACTGGGTTCTTCATTCCCACCCGCCTCCTCTCTCCTCTCCAACTGTTGTGCATGAACCCGAGGGATCACTCCTGACATGCCAGTTGGATAAATCCTTCTCTTCCCTTCCTCACAAGGGAACCTACTAAGTTATTGGTTCATGTCTTGCTGGGAAGATTTTATGGTGCTTGAATTTCCAGGCTCACAGCAAATGCCACACCTTTTCTTCAGTACATTTGTGAAATTCGGCTTACTGGTTTTAGAAGACAGAATAGACAGAGTCTGACACTAGAGTCTTTGTATGTGTGAACTYTCGAGGTAAATGCCAGCTTGACTCATCCCACAATTAAAACTTGTCAGAAGGAGATCCCAGTTTATGTATTTGAGCAGTGTCATTGTTCGAGGGACAAGCATAAGCCATTCATCTCAATTTGATTCAGATGGCAAAGAAATGAGTGAGAAAGACGAGCAACAGATGCACTTTTGTTTTCTTTGTGCAGCAGATAAACAAAATAGAAACTGAGTCCCTGAGTTGTTATTTTTGTGTGCATATGAAAAGAAAGATATCAGACTTGAGTGAAAGTTTTATCTAACCAGYAYATTTCATGCATTAGCCCACTCCATTTAGGCACTGCAGGCTACATAATGGCTCCCTTCAGTCATGTCAGAGCACTGCACACAGGGAAAATGGTTACATCTTCATGGAATAATAGAATGATTTAAGTTGGAAGGGAACTTGATCATTAGTTCCAGCCCCCCAACTTCCCTCTTCAGAGTGCAGGAATCATTGTTCAAATTCAAACACAGGAATAACTACCTACTACTGATGGCCATGTTAATACCAGAGAGGAATGGTGTTATTAATAAAATCCAAGGATGGTTCCACAGCTCCAAAAGTTGTCCTGCATCCACAGGAATGTCTGTGCATGCATGACTCCAACCAAAACCATGCCTTACTTTATCAATTTCTCCATGCACACTCTGGAGTACTTGTCTGGCAAAGGAATCATACCTTGGGATTACACCTCCTTGTGGACTGAAAATCAGTCTACCACGTACAAGCCCTGCATGTGAGRCTGATGAGCTGAGTAATAACCTTTTGGCAGTGCTAATTTTAGGGTGGGTGTAATCCACATTACTGGTCCTTTGATGCACAGTCATTCCCATGTGTTCTTTATCCTAGAAAATACCAGTAAAGGCCTACACAATCTTTTTTTATAGGTTCCTCTGAAGTAAAATATACCACAATATATCTTCCTAATCTATCAAAAACTTGCTGTTCAATTCAAATGCTCTGTCACATATTCCTTGTCTCTCCAGTGCCCCCACTACATCCCACTTTTCTTTCAGGGCAGCAGCTACTGGCCTCCTTTTTTGAGGCTCTCAGCAAARCTCAAAAGCCAAACAAAATACCCTGAAATCTCTGAACTAGATTATCATCTTTTCTTCAGAACTCTTGACCTATTGTCCTCCTCAGTCTTAGGGGTAAATCACCACAATGATTAGCTCCTACCCTGTAACTCAGTAGTGACCCTGACTGCAGATAAGCCATTCCTGTCACCATTCCAGCAAGCACACAGAACCACTTTGGTATCACTTRCATAAATTCTCACATTTGTGGATGCTTTTGGGATCACAGGCTCAGGGTGGRAAGGCAAAGGTCCAGAATTCACCTYGCACTGTGAAGAAGTTGGACCATGAGAAGCTAAAATTGTTTCTTATAAATTCTTCTTATATATCCTCTCGATACAATGCAGTGTGAAAGTATATCCTAATATCACCAACTGCTGCAGTTTAAGAAGTCAGAGAACAGTTGCAAAAAATTTGAAATGCTGGTCTGCACGTAATTGGTGTGTATCCAAACAAGTGTGTTTGTCATTAAACTGATATATTTTCACCAGGGCAAGAGTATTAGCACATTAATTGATGATATTGGTAACATCATGCTTATTTTCCTACATGAGTGGAGCATGGAGTGACCAGGTGGGTATTTCTGAATGGAGGTTTGTGAACACTCACTAAAATGGTTAGACTGCACTACATGCTGTGGATTCTGTTGACTTCTCCAGAAAAAGAAAAAAAAAAAAAAAATGGAGGTTTGTGAACACTCACTAAAATGGTTAGACTGCACTACATGCTGTGGATTCTGTTGACTTCTCCAGAAAAAGAAAAAAAAAAANAAAAAAAAAAAAAAGAGGAAAAAAGATGGATCCAGACATCAGTCCCTACAAACACAGTTTAAACAATGTGATTTCACAGTTGCTTAAAAGTCACAGAGCAGCTGCGTTGAAATTGTAAAATCTGCAGTTTTATTATGCCAATGACTTTCTATTGGCCTCAGTCATAAAACAACATACTCCTCACTGAAGTTCTCTGCTAAACAAAAAACACATCCAGACTGACTAAAAATCAAACTCAGACAAGCAAAAAACAATTTGGCCTTCATTTCTCCGGGCCCAATTGGTCCAATGATAAACAATTTTATTTTTCTTCCTCACTGCTACTCCTACTGATAATTACCTTATTCCCAATGGAGAATATAAAGCATTGAAAAGTGACTGTTGCCAGGAGGAATTCACAAAGAGTACTTTGTCCTCCTGTAGGAGTTAATGGCATGCTAAAATTTTTCCAACTTTTTCTACTAATTTTGTACAAATTTTAAATTTGCCAACTGCAAAAGAAGATCTGCTGGGGGGGTTTCTCTCCAGAAGAGAAGACCAGAGAGTCCTAATCATTCACTACTGCTTGGGAATTCAGGTGATGGCTTTCAAAGAAATTATTGCTTCGAGAGTAATAACTATTTTTAGCCTACATCTTGTGTGCCCATGTCTGGAGTTAGAGGGTACATTAAGGTCTAGTGTACTGTTTACTTTAGGCAGAATAAAAATAGGTTCTAAATATAGCACTWACTTGAATACAAAATAGATGCTCTGGATAATACCTCAGGCAGTGAAACTACTACGACACTGTGCAGCTTGTAAGGTCAGGAAAGTGGAGAAAACAGCCTTTTTCATGATTTCTATGACGACAGGTAATGTTTGATTCACATACTTCAAAACAAMAAAGGCATAGGTAAGAATATTACCCTTTGTTCAGTTAAAGCTGATGATCTAAATCTGATTTCTTTGTGCTTTTTAACCTCAATTTTCTAATATCATATGTGGGTTTCTTCCTTTTTTGTACTCTCTGACAGCAGTGACTTCTCAAATATTTGAAGGACTGCAWGCAGGGATGGATGGGTTACAAAGCCTTCTTGAGGAGTCTGTAAACATAATACTATCACTTGCATCAAATTATACTTGTATAGGATTGAGTCTGTTAATTTTGTATTTGTAATGGTATTTACCAGCCATATGACAGGATAAAAGAGAACATGGTACACTGTGGCTGYGAACAGAGTATCAAATATTGAATCAGCAGGAAGCCCAAAAGACATTCTGATTATCCATTTGCATTTCTTAGATTTAATTCAGTCTGGTGTTATGCATACCCTTAGATGTAGAAAACAGTGAATATTAATCTTCTGAAAGTATAAATAAAATTGATCTCTGTGGACATCATCTGATGACTCATCTGTTGGACTATGTAGAAATTCAGTTACTATCAAATAAATTTTATTTTTGGAACAGCTACAGCTAATGCAGTCATCATGCTGACAATGTGTATCATTTAACCTTAGGGCTTACATTAATTTTACAGTGGAACTAAAACCAGAGACCACGATCATTTAATAGACTGCCTAGGTACACAARCCTTGAGCTGAATCTAGATTTCTATGCACTCAAAAGGACACGGAAYCTCTACTGTTCAGCTTCCAGGGTCAGCAGCCTGTTGAATGGGAAGGGGTCTTTAGCACATCTGAGATAAGATTTCAGATTGCTTGCAGGCTCAGTGTGATCCTCTTAAACTGTTTCTGCTTTTTTATTTGAACAGCAATGAAAAATGGATTACCTCATTGAAGCCAGCCAGAACTATTAAGTTTTCTGTCTGCATCCCACCTTGACCTTCCACTTCAAAACTGGCACTCAGAGATGAGAGCACCGTACAAATCACTGCTCTGAGACCCTCACCACAGACAGGTTACTCTCCACCAAGCATCACAAACCCATATTGTGAAAAAAACCTGACAGATAACAGAACTGATTTTTCTCTTTAATTACCYGGTGCAAGGTGTCACATAAGTTCCCAGACTGTCCACACCTCCCAGAGATGTTTGTTTCAGGTGTGTGCCATGGCCATGAATACATGAACTCTATGAACTTTAATGACTGATGTTGTTCTTCCAAAGCCAGAGTTTCCAATACCAAAGAAGGCAATTGTGAAGAAATGCTGGTAGGGTGCACCACCATRTGTCTCCATTTGATCTCTGTACAGATGGATAAGGAGGTGATCACAAGGAGTGCAGGATGATTCCTGGAAAGCTGTGATAAATCACATGTAAAATGATTCAGAGCACTCTGGTGCTTCAAACTGATGTTTCACTGAGTTGTCTTCTGGATTCTCCATTAGCTGTAGAGGCAACCAAGGTTCTTATTCAAGTACCCAATCTCTTGTGTATAATATTTATATTGGGCATGCAAATTCTCTTGGGCAAAAATACCAAATTCAGGTTACACAAACTGTGATAAAAAGCATAAGGTTTACCCTAATCATTAAAAAAAAATTTAAATTTTCCAAAACATTCTGGCTGATTAAAAAACTGATGATGGTGATAATATTAAAATATCAGTTTGAGTAAAAATAATATTTTTATGATAAACTGGGTGTTCTGAAATCACAAAATTTCTACCAGAAATACTGTATGATTTGCCTTCCTTAAAACAAGAGACAGGCATGTCTGAGCCTAATCCTGCTTTAGTTTCCTTTTGATTGTTTCTTTCCCAAAATTTGCCATTTCACATAATTAACCTCTCTTTTGTTTTTTGGTTTTTTTTTTTTTATTTTCAATAATCCGAGGAAAAAAAGCCATCACACAGGAATGGACTGAAGAGCAGACTGTTATCTAAAGCAGTGAAACACGATGCACGATCTGCGTTTTCTGTAGCTGATTTAAATCAGAGCTGCATTGCAAATTCCTCCTTGTCAGAGAGAATGTAAAGTCTGGGCAGCTCTAGAGTTCTAGCAAACCTGAACGTTGACATTGCACATCTTTTCTTTCACTTTTTGAATGCTCATGAACTTAATTTGAGTGTAAATGTTTCAAGGATCAGTCTGAAACGGTGTTTTTGAACTCAGCTGGGTCATAGGAACTTTCTCAGCACTCCATTCTAATTTGCAGTTTCGCTATAATAAAAGCCCCAAATATATTGCTACTGTCTAGACATTTTATCTGAAACAAGTGTCCTTTGTAGTCTCAGAGGACTTTTCTATTTTATTTCCAGTAAATCAAAGTCTGTGAAGAGCTTTGGTTCTTATTAAGACATACCCTTCACAGTCCAGCGACTGCCAACAGAGACAAGCCATTGACAGTTCATTTACATATAAGTGATGACTTCCATCAGGTAGCTGGCTCAAAAATACAATGGACATTTAGAGCATATCCAATATTTCTTGTTCTTTGATGAGCATCAAGTGCCARTTTATACATGGAGACTGACTATGRGAAGGTGAAGCCTTCTCCTCACTGACCTTACCCTGCCTTTTGCAGATTCAGAGTGACATATTGTCATTCCTCTAAACACAATTTCATCCCTCCAAAGAAGCGTGTGGAGCAAGCTGGTAACAATAAATTTCAGAACAACTGTAAATTTCACAGAAAACACACCCTGGCTGCATTAATTGGCAAAACAAGGCACCACATTTACCATAACGAGGCCAGGAACGTTTGGATTTAGGGGGAATGGGAAGAGAGGACCCCCAGCTCCTGGTCCAGGCAAGGAAGAGGTGTGGGGGCTGCTGCTCCCTGAGCACAGCTGGAAAGACAGCTGTAGGCTTCAGCTGGCTGGGGATAATGCAGAACAGGGTTCAGTCTTGATATGGCAACATTTACAAGGTCAAGAAGAAGCTGAAGAATTTCCAGAAAATAATGGAAATATAATAATAATAAATGGTAATAATAGAAATGGTAATAATAGAAAACACAATAACTAAATATAATAATATATTATTATTATATTAATATATAATAACTAAAATAAGGAAAATTACTGGTACAAACACCCCTTTTAGTAGCAGAACAGAGACAGATTAGGTGTCGCAGAGCAGCATCTATTCACAAGAGTAATTTTTGCACTTGTTTTTAAAAAGAGGAAAACAGGAAAACAGAAAAGAAACCTTCCAACTAAACTACTCTTTCCACTGAGAAAAAGCAGGCAGAATCCATGCAGCAGCAGCAGCAATGCTTCAACTCTTCTCCAAACTTCCCTCTGTACCCAAGTTATCCTCAAAGCTGAAGCATCAGTTATTCATATGCAAGATGCTTATGCCTTCAGACTAACCAGCAAGAGGGTGGATAACTGATAACCTGCCGGGTCATTTTTAATCTCAGAAACGATAATCGATTGAATTCCTTCTGCCAGATGCTTAAGCATCTTGTTTTGGCAGGATGAACATGAACAGCAGGGGATGGACAGTTGGAAACTCCTAAAGGGCATCCTCTGGCAGAGGAGAGACACTCATCCCTGAGCAGCACATCTATTTTAGAGAGCTCCCATTGCCTCACACCTCCAGGTGGGCTGGATGCTGAACCAGCTGCTGGTGTGCCTGTGTGGCAGTGGTGAACAAAACTCTGTGAAAATTATATCCCTTAACAATTTTCTGGCATCAGTTGTCAGCTGTGCTTGCAGGAAGAACAAAACTCACTGTTTGCCTCTCTGCTGCACGACTTAGGCCTTTTTCAGGGACTGAGGTTGGACTGCACCCACTGAGTAAAATTAGAGGTGCCATTTACTTTTAGGCCCCAGATTCCAAAATAATTACTGAATTTTAACAAAAGGATGATGGTCAGAATAAAAATTTGTCCTTGTGTGGCTTGTATGGCTATAGAGAAAAACAGACCTAAGAAAAGAGAGTCACTGACTTTATGTGTTACCCTAGGAACTGTTCATTTTCTTTATCAATTCACCATGTCATAAGAGTTTTGATCTTTGAATCCACCATGCACACTGCTTCCCCCTATCATATGCAAATTGATACATATATTATTTTAAAGTGCTCTATAATTTTGTGATTTGCTGGATTTTCACTTTTATTTTTATGTCCTCATTAAGAAGGTCTTCAGCATGAAGGGGTCCTGTGTCCTGCTTGGTCTCAGATGGATCATTCTTTCMCTGCAAAGGAATGTCTCTGCACTGGAACTGATTTCTAAAGACTGCAGCAGTTGCTTTYCACACAGTGGCACCAGAAATCCTGATAAGAGAGGTGATTTTCTTCTCTCACTGAAGAAGTTGCTAATGCAGCTGACACTTGAAAATCAGCTTCCTTTGACTTTCAGCTGGAAAATGCTGCAGTAAAGAAACAACAAAAAACATTTATTAGTTAGAAGCAAATCAAAAGTTTAATAATTAAAAGCTTGACAACAAAGAACAATAATTTTTCGAAACCAAACCTCCCAAATGCTACATTATTTAGACAAGGTTGATAAATTTATTTTCCCAGCTGAGATTATTCAGAAAAACCGGAGTGATTTTTCATGCTGTTTTCAAGAACAAACTCATATTCTAAATAAAGAAATTAYTAGCTAAAATTACTTGACTTGACTTCTTTTATAGAACCATGTTAGCAAACCTCATTCCCACTCCCAACAAAGATGAGAAATTTTGAAGTTATTCCTAGTTTCAATTACTGGATTCTTCCAGGTCACTAGGTTTTCAGACCATGTAGAATTCCTTTCCAAGTGATCGAAGACAAACTATCGCTGTTTTGGATTGCTCTTTATTCTTCATAAAACTCTTCTTTTTCACTTTATAAACACCATGACGCTTCCTTAATTTGGCCATGCTATAACAACCAGCTTATTTAGTTTTAGCATTTGCTAACACAGTTGCTCTGTAATGTTTTTGACTGTTTTTAGAAAAGGAAAATTTGAGTCAGATATGTAAAATACAATCCTTACAAAGAGAAAAGGAGACTATTTTAACATTTTATAAAGCAAAATAATGAAAAAGGAAGCTATTTACCATGTGGTCCTATAGCTCCAAAAGCCTCCCTGTTTCATTTATTCTTGTCTGATGCTCAGTCTTGTTTTAGTGTATTGTAAAGGAATGGGAGAGCTTGTGTAGGAAGTTTTTCTCATCTTGACCAAGTCAAGGAAGAAAAGTATTGCCAGAACATGACAAGAAGAAAGACTTATTGGTACCCACTGYGAGAGAATAAAAATGGGACTAAAAGTGCACCCTTGTACGTCAGCCAGTCACCTACAGAATGATATTAGAGGTGACAGAGAAGGCTCCAAGTGCTAACCTTTTACATACCCCCTTCTTTATGTCCCCTGGAGAAACACTCCAGAAATACAAGTGAACAGGGATAGTTAGTGGGCCAGGTACAACTACATGAGGTGCATAAGGTTGTACTTCATATGCTTCCTCAAGAGTAGCAAAAAAAAAAAAATTTTACATTTAAAAGGTAAGAGGAGGAAGAAACACTGCTTTCTGCTCTGCCTTGACGAAGCAGCCCCTTACCAGCTCAGCTTGTTTCACAGAAGTGCCTCATACAGTAAATACACGCTTGAAAATAGGACCAATACCATCCAGAGCTACGTTCTGGGTATGTATTTTGGCTCACTTTAAAGTTAAATAAAATAACATATATTTAGCTTTAAAATGGCACATATTTGGCACAGTTTTGATGAATAGTAGTTTACCATGTGGATATTACTTTCTACAGAAAATAGACTATTCAAAAGGAATAACAAGAGCAGGATGCTTTCTAATATGTTCCAAAAGTAGAGAAAACAAACACACACACACAGAGGCAAACAAACAAACAAACAAAGGACTTCATTCTGCAAATACTTTCACATGTGAGAAAGCAGCACTTTGCTGCCTCCGTGACAGTGGTTATTTTTGCAGGCAGGAGGAGCAATTCCCCTCTAACAGGACTARCATTATTGCCATTGGACAAACAGGTAATCAAATGATTTCCACAGATGTAAAATAACAAATAATGGAGGTGATTTTTGTTTGCTTGTTTGTTTGGAGGATTTTTGGTTGGGGATTTTTTGATGCTCTTGTTTGTTTTGTTTTGTTGAGGTGGTTTGTTTGTTTGTTTTGGGGGGTTTTCTTTGGTTGGGTTTAGTTTTTTTAACTGTCTGTCATTAATTCAGCAGAGGATTCAAATGATGCACACAGGCACATGTACACTCCTATCCTGTACATTTACCACCCCATTGGAGCAGTTTGGGCCAACAAGTCCCACAAATGCCACAAATCCCATTATGGCTGATGGTAAACTTTCAGGGAGAGTTGGGCAGGAGGCTCTGTGCTGCAGACATTGTGGCACAGGTTAAGGAGTAGGCAGGAGAAGTGGAGCTGAATAAGTTGTTTTCTTTCCTGCATCACTCGTCAACAGAGCCAACACCATTTTGGCGACCGCGTTGCTCCTGCTGCGTCTCAATGTCAAACATGTTCCTTATGAACCCTCTCAAAAGATTATTTGCACCTTTAACATTCTGGCTGAGCAACACAGTTCTCTGAGATGGTCTCCAACTGGAAAACACAATTGGAATCGCAGGAGAATAATTAWAAAGAGTATAGAAAGAAACAATTGCCAAGAACATTTCTATTATGATTTCAAAGCCTAACCAAGCCTCTCCTCCATCAGTAGTGAAAACAAGGAGACAGGAGGAGAATAACAACAGAAGGGATAAGAAAGAGAAGCAGCTGGAAGAAATAAGCAGGAAGCCCCAGAATGGAAAGTCTCTTGGCAGGATCTGTGGAAAATAAACCCATATCCATAGAACTAAACTGTATTAAATAATCCATTACCAAATAGAGATTTAAATAATACATAGATTTAAGCTTTTCTATTACCTATTCTGCCCACGTTATTAAAAAAAAAAAARAAAAAAAAAAMCAACCAAAAACGGACCCTTGATAGTTTGGAGAACAGTCCAAAGAGAATAAAAAGTGTCAAGTGAAAATGATTTATTCCTCTGCAGGGTGTACTTAGTCTCTTCAGGTTTCGGGCATGGAGACTCTCCCATCAAAACTCCCCTTGTTGGATAGTGTCCTTGTAACTTCTTAAAGTCTCATCAGCGCTGGGGTGTGTCACAAGTGGGACTGACTATTAGGAAGCTACAGGAAGCAACAGCAGGAGCATTTCGTTAAAAACGCCGAAACCAACAAGAATGAACATGGTGTTAAATCAACAAAAAACCTGACCATGCAAAATATTCCCAATTACTCCTGTAGATAATTACGGAACTGATAAAGAAAAAGCTGCCTTAAGCAAGCTCTCCAAGATAAATCCAGGCTACCTAAAAATTGAGCTGTAGGGTTTTCACACGAAGCTGCACAAGTACACTGCTCAGCAAAGGCAGCCACTTCACAATGGTGACACATTTTGATGGGTTCCTGATGCTGAGTATTTCTCCTGTAGGCAAAAAGATTTAGGAAAGTCTAAACCAGCTCATTTAATTGGTTTTGAAGTGACCATTTCTACAACTCTTCACTGTTTTTGATCAATGCCTTAAACACACTTCATGGCTGTGGTGGGCAAGGTGACATTGCCTTGGTCTCCTGCCACAGTTTCCTCATATTGAAAGTTAGGATAACACTGAAACAGCTTGCAAAAGTTAATTAACTACTAACTTCTTTTAAAAAAGCTACATAACAGTTATGTAATTGGTGCTAAAAGGGCAGCACCAAACGTACACTTTACATTTGTCTGTATCAGATGTACAGYAGCCTAGCTCACCCTGGGCAATGTTACCTTGAGGTGAATAAAGACAAAATTTCATGATTTTGTCACACAGTCAGCTGCAAACCTAACTGCAACCTATGGTGACAGAAGGAAGACAAAGAAACACAGATGGTTTATAAAGGGGAACATTTTTAGGTAGCAACAGGAATAAAGGTATTCAGGTTTTCAATAGCCAGACACTAAAAACTCCTGACTTTAAAGGTGAAACCAAATAAGACCTGGAACTTTTACTGGAAGGTAAAGCACACAGGATCWTTTGGGATCCTTCTGTGGACAGGAAGCTATAGGCTGACATCTTTAGTGACACTTGAGCTTCCCAGCTATGTCTTGTTAGTGTGAATGAATCATATTTGCTGTTTTTCAATTTTAAGATATTATGTAAAATGCAGAAGCATAAGTCACCTTGTCTGTTTAGAAGGATGCTGTTGCATGTTTACCACCTTTAGACATTAAAAGGAAAATTGTAGTCATTAAAAAGTACTATGAAGATATACTGTTTTATTTTTGAACCACTGGTATTCCTGTAACTACTTAGGATCACAAYTATTTGTTTTTAATAAGAAATAATTTGTTGTTTGTTTGGGTTTGTTTTCCTTTTTTAGTTCTTTCCATTTTTATTTCAGCTCTTTGCAGAAGCAATGAAGATATGAAAACAGCCTCAATCCTATGCTGGCTCAAGGAGGCAGCAATATTGTAATATAAGTTTCTGTTGTAAAAATTCATTAAAAGCAAGGATGACAGCTTGACTTTCAGATCACAGGCAGAGTTACAGGGCTGGCATGTAAAGAAAAAAATAATCATATTCTTACTGGATATGKAATTCTCTGAGATAATAAATACAGAAAGCTGTACTGACATTTTCGGTCAGTCTCCTGAATAGAACTAATATTTTAGTTTGCTGTTTCACAACCTTGGCTGCAATTTACAGATATACATAGGCAGATTTCCCAAATCACCACACYGGCAACAAAAATAAACAATGCAATATACAGAGGGATGTGAGCAGTGGGGGAAAAGCAAAGAATTCTAGTACAAATGCAGAGGTGGATGAACAGCAGAAAGCTTAGACCTTTTGTCTGCTTTTGTTAGCTAAATTTGGAGTTGAGGAGAGTGAGGGCTGGGGAAAGTCTGCCAGCCCATGGAGACACAGCCTCACCTTGACTTCAGAGCAGCACCAATGACCAAAAGTTCAGGAATGTTGTCTGCCTTCGGAGAAAAAAAAACATTCCAATACCTTCAGCATGTCATTTAAAGTCAGTAAATCCAATGGAACRGCACTTGGAGAAAGGCAACTAAGTCTCTGAAAGCTCCTGAGAGACAAACACAATAATTTTAGAATAAATCTATATGCAGTACTATAAACCAATTTCAGATTCAAGAGTGTGAATACATACATTGTTATATGCATGTGACAAAGTCATGGGCTCTTCTTAAAATTTGATTTTATGATTCCCTTAAAATACATGTATTTGAGTACCAACCCTCTCACTGTACAGGTCCCCAAAAGACTTCAGTAATTTCTATATATAAAATAATGAACTGTGATTTAACAGCTTGGAAAAGCTGATGTCTCAAATCATTCTGATTTTMAATCCAGAAGCACAAAATTTAGATTTAGAAATAATGAGATTTTAATGTGAGTAGAAGTGAAAAAAACAAAAATCAACAAACAATAAAAGACAAATTATATTGAAATATTAGCWAAATTAAAAACTTGAAAAAATTCTACTTTATTTTCTTTATATGTAATACAAAGCCACATCATGTCTCTATTAGCACTTTCCAGACTTAGCTGCAGTATATGTATGCTGATATGGGATTATGCTCTGTGCATTATGACTGGTTATACATTTCTCAAAACTTAATCCACTCTGAAATTTATTAAGCAGCAAAACTAAAATTCTATTAACCTTAATGGGATTTACACGAGGGAATTCACACTTAATATGGWTGCAACACTGACACTTGAAACTGTTGCCAGGCTTAGTGTAGTTAAAGCAAAGCCATCACATTTTCTATTTATGTAGTCCTTCACAAGGGTAATCCTCTGTGTATTAAGGAGAGAGAAGAGCCACAGACTGGTTGGTATTTAAGCTCCTCAGATGCCAAGTGAGATAACTGCATTTGCCAATAAGGGGTGGTCTCACTGTTGTGGGACTAATAAATATTGGTAGAAYGATGGGAAGGCATTATCTCTGGTTTTCTTACAGGTCCTGAAAGTGCTATTGCTCACATTTCTCACATTTCCTACTCTTTAATTCTGTACCATCATGCTGCTGTTCAAATAAATTCCCTGTAATATTATATACATGTAAATGGAATGGATATAAATTCACATTCCCCTGTTCCAGTCATCACTCAGAACCAAACTAAAGTAAAACTCCTCAGATTTTTCCCAGGAGAATATTGATCTCTACTGTTTCCAGGGTAAAATTAGTTGTGGAGSAGCCTTTAAGTCATCTAGTGGGAGCTGATTGACTTAATTTTGAAAGGCTGACTATTATCTGAGCATGTGATCCTGAATTCAGTTTTCCAAGAAGAAATTTTTTTGTACCAAACGCAAACTTCCTGAAGAGTTGAGATTTCAATGGGGAAGAATAGGAGAAGCCTGAGT
Organism: Malurus melanocephalus; assembly: GCF_030028575.1. NCBI lineage: Eukaryota > Metazoa > Chordata > Aves > Passeriformes > Maluridae > Malurus > Malurus melanocephalus. Next base: position 765,542 of record NW_026623337.1, read on the forward strand.
TCTGTTTGAAGAGGATCAGTGAATGATGGGTGCTCCAGCATGAGGGCTGCAAAGAAAAACACAGGGACCTTGGAACTTGATGCCTCACCTGTGCCATGGCATTTGGACAGATCCAGGAGAGACAGCAGAAACTGGAGAACATTCTGACTTCTGCAGGTACAACTGAAAGGCTCCCTCAGCTTTCAAGCTGCCCTTATACACCTTATACACCAGTCTCAAAGAAAACATTTGTAATATTGAAGGCTTATCTTCTCCAGAACCAAGTCAAATAAAAGGCCCTGAAACAATCATGAAGCAAATAGAAAAAAAAGAATATTAAATTCTCTGCTTAGTAGTGCAAATTAATTTCATTAATTAATTAATTTAACCTTGTTAAAACAAGGTTCTTAATCTGGATTCCCTGATATAAAAATAGCAGCCTGAAACAAAACTACTGAAACAATGCTCTGGTACAAATAAATTGGTACTTTTAGGATAAAACACATTGTAAATGCACTTGGATATACTGACATTTACATGCAGTCTGAAATGATGAAAAAGAATCCCTTCCTTTCCTATGCTACTTTTCTTCCATTAGAAATTAAACTTTCCCAAAATAAAGCCTTTCCTGTGCTCTTAGCATCTTTGCCCTTCTTTGACAATGCAACCCTGATATGCTAGCACTAACATAAAGCTTTCTAATATAGATTTTCAGCTGGAAGTCTGTTTTGTTATTCTGTTCRTGCCATTCTGCCCAGAAGGGTTTGGAAAACAACCATTTTAAAGACAGTAAAGTCAAGTTCCTCTCTTCACATCATGATCTGCTGTGTCAACATTCTTCATTAGCTAAGATAAACTATGCAAAAATCTGAAATTAGATCGTGCAGAGATGAATTTAATGTTAACTATCTTCTGAACACAGAGATMATTTGATTTTGCTCTTACAGTAAGCTTTCTCATACACAGAATAAGAGCCAGGCTGTGAATCTGAGCTTGGATCTTTTCTCTCCATGTGGGCAGAGGGTTCATTTGCAAGAGCATTTGCATTTGAGGATTTTGGGCTTCTGTATTTTGGATTGCATTCTCCTTTTCATCACGTAATTGCAATGATAGAAGCATAACAGAAAATGCYTCATCTTTACTTACTCGTGCCAAGAATCTTAAAAAAAGTGATTGATTCTGGTCACAGCAACTGGTCTGGAAGAAAAGGAAGCACAGGAGGAAAGTCCTGAGCCCCAAGGCAAYCTTTTCATAAAATGTCTGAAACTGGGCAGTCAGGTAACCAAATTGCCATATGAGGAAACACTTGATACAGCATGATATAGAAGAGATTCTTTCCATAAACCCCCCAAATTTAGTAGAACCCTTCCCTGACATCCAATAACGTGCATGTCTGGGTGGTGGCTGAGGTCTGCACTCGGTTTCTGCTCTCACAGCGTGCTCAGGCTCCTTTAACTCTAATTTCCTTTACTAAGATCAATGCCTTGTCTAATGCTGGATATGAAGAGCAAGTATTTCCCCACAGTGGCTGAACTCCYCAGCCAGGGCTTAGAAATACTGTCTGCACACCAATCTGGTTTGGAAAAGCAGATTAACCTTCCCATAGAACCTTCTCACTTGCRGGGTGAGGAAACTGAATACCACTGAATATTTATGCCATGGTCCCTTGTGGTGCACTGAACTTCATGCTAAGATCATTGAAACAAATTCCGCAGTGCTCATCTTGTATTTCCTTTTTTTTTTTTTGTAGTGATATTGAGGACTATTTTACATTCAAATGYTATCTGTCTTGAATTAATGAGGATAAGAAGCATGCAGTACATTTCTACATATTTTCAGTAGCCCTTATGTTGTTTTCACCCTGTGAATGTTCTTGAGGGGAAATACACCACCAGAAAAGACATATATGAAAGGGAAAAGTAGTTATACTGAGTTCTCTCTCCCTTCCTACTCATATATTTGTCTTTATTCTTTCTGCAAAATATCCACATGGCTGATGGGCCACATGAGAAAGGACAGAGAGAAATACGGAGCTAGAAAGAAATAAATTGAAAAGGTTTATTTCCCTTAAAAAACTGTGCATCAAATGGACAACAGGCACCATAATTCTTTCCTAATATTCTAAACTCTTTATTGTCTCCAATCATATTCAGCGAGGACACAGCCACTGCATCTGTACTTCCTTGCTAATTTATCATGCTACAGCCTGCTCCAGTAACCAACTTCCCCAAATGTTCAGACCAGGCATCATCCTGGATAAACACATACCCAGTCATAATTCCATGCTGCTAAAACCCCATGTACAAAGAAATGGAGATGCAAACAGGTTTGTGCACGTGGATACAGAAATTCAATAATCTGCGCAAGCAGAGATAGGACACCCGAAGGCTGCCTGTCCAAAACCATTTAATTTGTGCTTTATTTACTGGTTCACCAGTCATGTCTTTATATATACATAAATATGCGTTTGTAGGTGTGTATGTGTGTGTGTGTGTGTGTGTGTGTGTGTGTGCGTGTGTAAAATCTGCCCATCCACACAAATATATGTACATATGTATATGTAATTTTTTTCTTAAGCTTATACCTGAATTACCTTCAAATATGCAATTAAATTGTTAAAAATTTCACTGTATTATTTGAAATCCTAATTACAAATTTCTATACATTTCRTTGCAGTCCTTTTAAAATAATTTAATGAAATTAATTTTACATACATGATTTTACATTTGCAATTAATTTTAGTTGAATATTCAGCCTTAATACAATTAATATTTAACAGATTTCTGCAATCTGTCCAAGACTGTTTGCTAAAGAACAATATTRTTTCTACTCATGCTTTTGAAGTAAGAATTCCTTCAACTCTGAGAAACTGAGAAAGTCAGGAGTTCACAACWGAATATTAGATCATGTCCTCATACAACACTCCTGAAACATTCAAACATACCCACACATCTGGGAAGCTGTTGCTATAAAAACTCTTTCATACAAGTAATCCTTACTCAGCCTTTAGTCAAATTCCAAACACTCAACAAAGCTCATAATTTCCTGAAAAGTCAACATTTTCTTTCAGAGGAAGTGGCCTTGGAGTCAGGTGATGAAATAGAAATGTTGAAATAAAAATRCTAAATCAAGAATTTCAGAGATAATGCATACAACTCATTTTTCCAAGACATATTTTCCAACAATTTTTATATCTGGGAGCAAAAAACTCCTCATCAACAGAAAGCCAGTACATAGTTAGCAACAAACACATTTTTTTCTCCTATAAGAATTTGCTTTTTTTTTGTTGGGAAATCAACACTTCAGTTTTCTGTTAGAATTAACTGGTAATTTTTTTTTTTTTTTAATATTTTGATAAAAATATTTTATGCTTTTGGAGTTCCTAAATCTTCTTATTCTCTGTATTGTCAGCTCTCATAGTTACAAGAATTTAGTTAGAGTAACTCTGCTCTGAGAAGCTGTGAAAATTAGACATTATGATCCATAGATTCATGACAACAGACATCCACTGTCAGAAAAARGGAAACTTATGTGCAAACTGCAGACTTATGGCAATTTTTTCTATCATTCCCGAWCTTTCCAAAGCAAGCAAGGAATTGGCAACATGGTGCAAATCATCCAGGTTTTTTTTTGTTTTTTTTTTCTTTCAAATTTGTTATTGCTAGTTGATGGAAAATTGTCTACAGAATTGCTGTGATGTTTATAAGCCATGCATGGATGTAATGCAACCAAATAAAAATATATTGGACTGGGGTTTCTTGTCAAATCTCTGCTTGAGCTGACCTCAAATACCATTCCATTTATTCCATTTATTTGGCCCTTTAAATAGGGTAGTTAAAATAATTTTGATATAAAATCTGTCAAGATTTAGGATCTTTCCTTATTAACAAGAAAAAGGTAATATTATTTGAAGAAAGGGAACAGTCACTGGAAATACGAATTGGGCAGTTACTCAGATCCCTGCTTCCATGAATGTGAGTATTTTTACACTTTTTATTCTCCAGTAATATTTGCTGTGTCCTGGGCATGTTTTCCAATGCTGAAAAAGCAGACTGAGACTAGAAACTGAGCTTTTGCGCTCATCATTGTTAAGGAAGGCTCCTGAAACCCTCAGTCCACCCTGGCTGAAGGTGCAGYAGGGAGCCCACTTCTTTCAGGACCWTCAAAACATTTAACAGCCTTTTCCAATTTTCTTGTCAGCTCACAGAATCACAGGAAAGGCCCTCTGCTGCTCTTCTTGTCAAACCTTCGGCTCAGCCCCAGACACCTTCAGCAGGCGGTCCAGGACCATGACTTTTGAGTATCTCTGAAGATGCAGGCTCCAAAACCTCTCAGGACAGCCTGAGGCAGGGCTCAGACACCCCCACAGGGAAGAAGTGGCACATGGATTTCCCAGAATGGGTTGGGGAATGTTCCCCACAATGGTGTCTTTCACTTCAAATGCTTGGGGTGACTCTGCTCATGCCCTGTTTTGTTCACTATCACAGAATCATTTTGGTTGRGAAAGACTTCTAAGATCACCAAATCCATCCATTCACTCAGCACTGCCACCACTGCAGTCCACCACTGCACCAAGTAGTTTGTCCCCAAGTGCCACATCTATCAGCTTTTTCAACACTTCCAGGGCTGGCGAYTCCACCACTTCCTTAGTCATCCTGGTCCAACATCCTGATCCACTTTCCAAGTCTTTCATGAAGAAATTGTTCCTAATATCCAAGGTAAGTATCCCCTGGCGCAACGGGGCTGTTTCCTTGCTGCTTGGGCTGTATTTCACCTGGCTGCAGCCTCCTCTCAGGCACTTGTGGAGAGGRATGAGRTCTCCCCYGAGCCYCCTTTTCTCCAGKCTGAACACYCCCAGCTYCCTCAGCTGCTCCTCACAGAACCTGTGCTYCAGACCCTTCCCCAGCTCTGTTGCCCCTCTCTGGACCTGCTCCAGGACCTCAGTGTCTTCCTTGTCAGGAGGAGTCCCAAATTGGCCACAGGATTCAAGGTGCASCCTCATGGYTCTGTGTTCCRTCATTCAMATCACCMCAGGCRCTTGCAGAAGGCCCAAGCAGCAGAGCCCAGCCTCGCCTTTTCAGTCCTTTTTGCACATCAGCCCTGAGCCCCAAAGTCCCAAAGCCTCGGGTAAGGCCATTGCCAAACCATTTCCAAGCCTCTCCCAAAAGATCTGCCTTGCAACCCCATTGCAGAGCTCTACCCTGCTCACAGTAGTCACTGAGTCTTTGCAATAAAATCTCCCAATGCCCATATGTGGCAAGCATTTGCTGTTTACACAGCCATTAGCCAATCTTTCCAGAAGATTTCTTTCTTGCATGCTATTTTCTTATTCGGGTTACAAGAGCAAAAAACAGAGGCCTGTAGTAATATGTTTTAACAGGCAAAAACTCAAACATGAAGTCACAGCCACATTTTTTTTTCAGATGTGCTTTTCAACATAATCTAAGGGCAACAGAAAAAAAAACAACATTTTTTTCTGCTTTCATGGTAAGATTTAGTTTAGAAGATAATTTCTTTAGGCTGATATCTACATTGCAAGCAAGATTTAATCAAGAATTACATTGGTTGATAGTGTTTTGCAGAGCTCTGATGGATTGATTCAGCCTTTCCTCAGTCATATGACAAGTGACTGGAATAAAGGATAAACAGTCTCCCTATCTGGTCTCTCCATGCGCCATGGTATTCAGGCCAGCCTTAGCAAAACTGCTTTTTAAGATCAATCTAAAAAAAAAAAAAAGGTCAGAGCCTATCACAAACTACTGTATCAAAGAAATATGCAAATCTTTCCTTGTTCCATATTCTCCCTAGCCTCCCACTACAATTATTAAATTACAGGRTATTAATAGAAACTAAATGAAGCGCTCTGAAAAGATGAATTCCAAAGATGCAAAATTCAAATGCCAAATAGAGAGCATGCAATTAGGTTCTTAAATAATTCTTATCACAGCTCATGCTAATATTAGCACTTCCAAAAAAACAATAGAAAACTGCAACATTCCCAGAGACACCCCATTGAAACAGCATAGTGAGGCACAAAGAAAGATTCTTGGTGAATTTCTGTATTTTGATGTCATTCAAAAATAACAGTTATATTCCACTGCTATAGAAAAAAATTATTTTGCACTCCTAAAGAATTTGTAATMTTTATGTGGGGATGGATACTAAGAAAAAAAAAAAGTGCTTTTTTATCAATGCAAAAATGAGGCTTTTCTGCTTCGATTTTTCAGAGAGCACAAATTAGCACAAACTTTTACCTAATTGGGCTCTTCAAGTAAGTATGCAGCAAYGAGCATTAGTCTCCCCTCATTGCTTTTTAAAACCTTTATGTCTATCCAGGTCCCATAGCCTTACAGATTTTAATGGCCTTAATGAAGAAAAAGAACATTGTTATTCAATTTGTCTCAAGMAGACCTCCATTCAGAATGACAATGTCGCCATTCACAATGCTATTGTTAGAGTTGTGTCATCCTTTCTATTTTAAATCTTGTTTTTCGTGAAGTTTTAACTTGCCAGCAATTTTTTCTTCCATGAATGTCAGGCTTAGCAAATAAAGTTGGTCAGTGGGTTGGTCAGTCAGTCAGTCTGTCTGTCTGTTGTCTACACACATAATCTGAATTCCTGCAGTACACAATTCAAAAAGGCAGACCATCCATCTGCTGAGTTATTCAGAGTTTCACTTCATGCAGCTCAAAATCACTGTTCTTCTAAAAATAAGGGTTGGCAAATGGTTTACCTTCCCTACAGTCAAATTAATTTTGAATTCCTGATGACAAAAGAATCTATGAGTGGAGTGATCCAAATCAGAAATTTGCCATAACCTGGAGTCAGATGCCATCTCAGCACGACATCAAATATTCACTTTAGGGGGCACAGTTTGCACTGACACACACCAAGAAGCATCAGGAAYGGAATGGAAGCTGAGTGTTAGCTGAGTATTGTCACTGGTGCAGCTCTCAGAAGACAAATTATTATAGAAGAAAATATTGCTTTCTAAATGCTGGGCCAAGTCCTGTGAAGAACTGGAAGGTGAGAGGAGCAGATGGTCTGTGCTCAGACCAGGGCAGGCTGAAGGGAAACAGAAGGATTGAGAGAGAGAGTGAAAAAACTAATATCTGAGTTCCTTTGATTTTCCTCTGCTCCTTCCCTTCGCTCAGAAAAACTGAGTAATGCAAGCCTRGAATAACCAGTATGACTGCAGGAGTCACCAAAAAAGTACCACAGCCTGGAGAAAAAGCTTTCAGCCCATGAGAACCACACTAATGGAACCACACTGGAGCCACCCAAAATGYTCAATAATAGGTTTCTGAAAGAAAAATATTACTTATGAATTTAGGCTTAGAACCTTGCCCTGGAGTTGACATCAGAGGTTAGATTAGATATACACTTCTGTATCTGCCTTCACTTAAGAGGTGCCTAAAATGGAGATTTAAATAATCTCTTCTTCCCTGAAAGCTATTTTTAATATCAGATCAYCAATATATCAAGATAAAGTTTCCATGCACACAGATCCAACATTTACACACACCTATTGCTACATCAATCTGACTCGATTTTCTAATCAGAAAGTTTTTTAAACATGCTTTCTTGCTCTAAAAGGTGATCACTTTTTTTGCAGAAGTGAAAGTTTCTCCTTTCCTAGCTGGCAGTGCAGTCAGAATATGCTTAGAGCTGACTAGATGTATTATCACCTGTCAGCTATTTAGAGCTCCTATTAAGTTAGAAGATAGACCCGCACTGAGTCGGGGAAAACTACATCTGCTTCCAGACATCAAACTGACATTTCCTGGAAAGAAAACACCCCACCTGCTCACTGTAGTCTTTGGAGCTGCCAGTAGGGCAGGCAGACATTATTTTCAGGTTAACCAAYTGAAAACAGATTAAGGAACATTAAAACTTTGCCTCTCTGTTATTGACTCCTGTGCATTGCTCAGGACTGGGAGGGTTTGTATTTAATATGGCACCTGCTGGACACTGCTCAGGAGAACAAATCAGAGCAAGAAGAGGCCAGTGACAATTACTGTGGGGGAGGAAAAACACCCTAATACAAATAGATTCCTATTTTCCTACTACTTTGACTAGAAACTGTCCTCTCATTGATGCTTAGCAGTTTCTTCTACTGTGGCCAATGTTTTATTGATCTCTGAGTCTATTAAACCACGGGCCTGGTTTTATGGGATGTAACAGTGAAAATAACTGCATGTATGCAGCTTTTTATGTGTCTTTGGATAATCTGTYATACTCTCCAGCCAGCCTTGAGATGTCATCAGGGTCTCAATCAATCTGTTCAGGAGAATAATTGGTTCAAATTTCTTAATCTGAATTAGCTCACCTTAAATGCCTTCACTGCTGATAACGGGAGGAGTTTGCTAAGCAACAGTTTCAGCATTTCTCTTTATGATTGAAATCCTGAGAGCTGTTATAAATACTAGAAATGGCTGGGCCAAAGGAGATATTCAGCAAACTGATCCGTTGTATTAAAGAATTCCATTGGCAGYGAGCAAAATGGATGTAAGAAATGTTTTCTGTGTAGTACCCAGAGCAAATGCAAGCAGGCTCTTTAGGATTACAAAACATGTATTCTACATTGATTTCAAAGACAGACAAATATGGTGCATATTTTAAAATAATCTAATTTTTAAGCATTACAGAAAAACAACATAAACATATTTGTGAAAATTAGCACACTAACTAGCTAGAACAGGGAAAAAGAATATAAATAGGTGTGTGGTAATTAAGAGYAAATATGTTTCAAAAGCCGAGAAAGAATTTCTAGTTTCATAGAACACCCTTTTACRGTTTTAGTAATCAATCTTGCCAATGCATTTCACATTCTAAGGACTTCAAGAATGACTCACAGATTTGACAGTAGCAAATTTGACTGCATACATGACGCTATATTTGTTTGATTAATTGAATAGGTGTTTTTAAAAATAAACAAAAAAAACCAAAAACCCTGTCAAGTGCAATTAAGTTTCTCCGCAACACCCTYCCCACCTCCCCACGCACACTAGCTTTACTTTCTTAATCTTGTTTTCTTTAAATTATCAAAAAGATACTACGCCATCTCCACGTATCTCTGTGGGAAGGGTAGGTGGTAATTGTGATGCTAAAGACCATTTTGAAACACTGTCTTCCTTACAGCTTCATCATTCTGAGTATCAAGTTTTTTAACTGTAATATTGCAGTTTTAGTTTCTGATGGACCTGATTTCAGGGTTACATTTGTAACCCATTCCCAGCAGAATTTTGAAATACAGCTGAAATTCAGCTCTTCTTGCTGTGGGATTTCAAAGCTTTTAAGTCACTAACATCACATGTCTCTGTATATTTGCTATAGCTATAAAACATTGCAGTAATTTCTTTGAGACAACTGTGGTCCTCTGAAGTCAAGGYTTTGTGTCAACTGTTGGAGTCCAACCTGAAAGCCTTTGAGAATTTACTCAGAATTTTCTTTCTCTCTCTGTCCTGATCTGAAAAAAAATGTTGGCAAAACAGTTCATTTACTGATTGCAAATCTATGCCAGTAACTAGAAAAAAAAATTTTAAATTTTCCTTTCATATAGGATGTTTTAGTGTAGGGACTAAAGAATAACGTGGTGTTAATCTTACAGTTCACCACAAAGAACTAAATGCATTTTAGTGTTCTATATGAATTATGAAACCTTTATTCAAGGGAGCTCTCAAATGGCAAGCAAGAACTATAACAAACCCCTCATATTTTTCTAATATTTATACTATTCATTGAGCTGACCAGTACCATAATTAATTACCATAGTTAATAAATGGGATGGCTTCATTATCCTTTCTGTTTGGGAGAAGTATATGCAGAGCTTCTTAGATTAAACTAACTTTCCATCATCCCTGTTAATGTGCAAGCAAAAATAATTTTCACTCCTTTTTTCATAGCACAGATTTCTCCATGTAACTGTTGGGATGCTAATTACTTCCAGAGCCTTCGCAGAGTAGGGCAAATATTTCTTATTCTGCCATGAATTCAGCAACAATGTTTCTCAGAACTTTAAATCTTAAATTCAGTGGCAGAATTCCATCTAGAATCACACTGGAATCCTTTATTATATCATTATAATATCCTTGCAGACCTTTTAAGATACTTTTGTTGCATAAACTCTCTAACAGAGTCTAAGTTGACCCTGGATTTCAATTAGGATTCTTTTACTTGGCCAACTGGATCCATATGTAACTTTATTCATTATATAATTGTAATTTTTGTTAAATCTTCTGATTATACCATTTGATTATCATTACTTAGAAAGGATTGCATCTTGCTTCATGATAAGCAAATCATAATCCAGTAATCAACAGCAGTTAAGAAAAGAACATACAAATAATATGGGCTGTTARCTCTGATATTTGTTAAATTGGTTTTGCTTTGCAGGGAAATAATGATAGTTCAGTTAAGCAGAACTTTTAAAAAGTGACAGCTTGATTAAAATTTTTCTCTTTTATTTTGAAGGGCTTAAGAATTCCTGTTTCAAATACATTAAAGGAAATTCTTAAACAAAAAAAAAAGTATCACTAAAGAGTGCTGACATCTTTCACTCAAAGGATGCTGAAAAAAGGATGCTGACTRTGTCAGTCAAAAATAAGAATTTTTAAAAATTAGCAGCTGCACTTTCTTTAAAGAATCTGATGTAATAAAATAAATAATAATTACCRATGTGTAATGTATATTGGTTATGTACTTACACAAAATGGATGTACATAAATATACAATTCTCACTATTAAAGTGTTTTGGGAAATTTGTTCTTAGCACAWGCATTTTATTATGTTTGCTGTCAAAAACTGAAAAATAAATGCTACACAAATGCTAATCTCACTAGTTGCAATGAATTATGCTTTACATCTAAAAAACACCAGTTTAGTCTGATAGATGTAGAAGAGTTTAGAAATGATCCTAAATCTGCATTTCTAGGATTCTAGATAATCCTAGAACACTTCCAAATGGTTCTGTCTTGTCACTGTGAAGACATGCCAGRAATAATTTAAGTATTTAGTTACATTTTTCCATAATTCTACCTTTGCATGTCTCTRCATCTTTTGAGCAAACTTCCTGATRAACAGGCCTGAGCAATGCAAACCCTGTTTGAAAGTCAACACAAAGTCTTCATGCTGCATAACTTGTGTTTCCRTGGGCTCTGTTAATCAAACCAGGAAACAGAAATGGAATTGTGAGGTTTAATTGAGTAGTCACAAACACACACAGAGCTCAGACTTCAAACTCTGACTTTGCAATGTGGTGGATGAAATTTTAGGAAAACGCAGCCACTCCAGGAACCTCTTACACACAAAATTAAGAAAGYGTTTTCTTTACTCAAATTAATGGATATAATTCATCTCTAGTTTGTTAACAACCAGAGTGATATGTTCCCATAATCCTATGAAAATAGGACTAGAAGAGATGTGACATCTTCCTTTAGCCTTCTTCTGAAGAAATTTCAGACATTACTGTTCACTTTTTTGGGGGGGRAAAGAATTCTTCCTCTCTGAGCAGCAAGGCTGTCATTTCTGATATTTTTAAAGGACTTTTAGGCTGAATTTTACTTCAGAATCTTTTGATATCCAGCACAGCTCAAAAAGCTAAGGAGTTCTGATGTGAAATGCCACTGCAAAAGAGCCACAATTCTCACCTGAAATGAGGCATTGAGATGCCACTGCCTTATCTACACCATCTACAAATATTTGTGTTGATGTGCAGCTTTTATGCCYTGCTGCATAACCTGAAATCATAGAGAAAACAAAGAGTTCGCAGTGGAGAGTGAGCTTTCATTTGTGGGTCCAAAGGCTGCATTCCAGMATGCTTTTTAGGGACAGCTTTACAATCCTCCAAACTACAGAAAGCTGCACTGCCAGGCTAAGACAGAGGAAGAAGCAATTTTACAAAAAATGGAAAGGAAAACACATAAACASGCAGTAGATTTTGCTAGGCCGGCCCACTGGGCACGTATTGTTGGTCACAGCATGGATGTGACACCGTGGGGTGCGTTTGCAGTGTGGGGTGCAGAGAGCCACACACACAAACAATGGTGAGAACAGTATATTTTTTCTTATGTGAGATGCATTGAAAATTGACCCTGTTGGGTTATAAATGGGGGAATGGATTGTTGTGGAAATTCTACTGGGTTTTGTGCTTTTTAAGTGTTGAATTTTCTTTTTAAGTGATCAAAAGTGTCTTTGAGTCGTAACAGTCAAAGATGGCAAAGACCACACATCGCTCTAATTCTGGTCTTTAGGACATCTTGTAGAGATTAATGCTTGAAAGATATTATTAGAACTTTTTATTCCTTTATACCAAACTGACACCATATGAAAAGTYTGTCATGGTAGCTCTACAATATMTWTWTTTWAGRAAAAAAAAAWAATCTATACCATGTAAATTGAACTGGGAAAATCACATCAAAGCTAAAAGAACTAATATGCACTACATAAAGATTTTTAAACACCTGTCATATCCTCAGTTCCTCAGGTAGTAGAATAATCACTCCACCTCTTGAAGTGTCAGTGCTTCAGTTTTCCATTTTACATTGCTTCCTCTCTGCTTCTTTCTTTCCCCAAGGAATTTTTAACCCCCTGTTTATGAAGCTTCTTCTCACATAGGAGACCAAACAGCATCACAATTCCTGTRACTGGTAGGACACAGGACTTTCAGGGCCTTCTTATCCCAGATTAGTCCACCAACCAAAGGAATGGTTGATGGAATTGTGTCTGTTCTGAATATCACMARGAAACCATCCCTGGAGAGAYTCAAAACACCAGTGAAACACGGAGGCACTGGTACTAAACAGTGGGTTTTTAAATTAATTTCTCAATGAAAGGTTTCTCTTCAAAAACCTTTTACAACCTTACTTCTCTATTTGAATTAACCACACTTAACCCACTGCTGTGCTATCAATATTGGTAATTTCAATATATATGTATATTCTTTGTTGCAGAAAAACATTGGAAAAAAGTCTTTTTTTACAGCAAAAAAGAAACCAAACAAACATCCCAAACCCAAAACCCTGCATGGTCTGGTTCCATTGAGGAAAAAGCCTTCTGTAACTGATAAAGAAAAAAAATTGTGTCATTCCTGTAACTATCTAGAGGAAATATTGTACCGCAGGCCCTAATGAAGAGCAGTCGACTCCACGTCATCATTGATGGTGTTATACTGCTTAGTATTTGCTTCAAATTGCTCACATAGCAAAATAAAAGTATTGATCAATCACCCCYGCCTTTATTTCAATAGTGAAAGTATGTCTTCTTCTTTCACCTGAAGGTATTTTGGAAAAGAGAGTTTGAAATACTGTCCCATTTTCAAAAATTGAAACTRGCTTCTATGGMAAGTTGAAATKCTAGCAMAACTTATCACRGTGACAAAATTYAATGTGAATTAAACCTTCATGTCCYGGCTCTCTAAWYAGTAAAGCAATCTGAATACAAGAGTTGGCAAATAAATTAGGTGGGAAGATGTATTTCCATATAGTCATTTTTGCTGAGGGGAAATGAATCCTATCTTTCATTTTCCAGTTAAAAAATACAGTGAGGATTATTCATCCTTAAAAGAGATGTTAGCACAGGACTTACTGGTAAAGTAGGAGCGATAATAGTTGATATAAATGCAGCACTGTTATGAAAACATGYCTTGTATATCAATGATATGAAAAACCTATTGTATTTCAAAAAGCTTAAAAGCTCAATTCCAGAGAATTTAAGAACATATTTAATTCTTAGATTAGAAAAAATCCATAATTTTCATAGGTGTTGTAAATATATGTCTGTGGGAACGTCTGTTGGTGAATTTATTACAAACACAGTTGAAGGATTATTTACCTTGGCTTAGGTCTGTMCCAAATAGTAAAAGCCCTGCCTACAGATGAGTTAGTAGGAGGGTTCTCACTGTTTCAGAGTTACCCACTGAAAACTCAAAGCATCTCAGAAGCCACAGAAACAAGTACAGTAAGCARAAAAGGGATCTATGAATCTTACAGTGTTTATGAGCATTGGTGGTGGAACACACAATAAATTTCCAGGGCTATCCAGAACTAAAATGCTTATTGGAAGAGGAGACACTGAGCTACAAAAAGTCCTCCTTCAATAGACTAATCTCTTTTCAAGGCAACTATTGCACCTCTCTTGTCAACCAGCTTAATATCTGCTGTAACTCAAGAAAATGAAATGGTCTGGTCACAGAGCAAAAAAGCTTGACAGGCTCCAGAGGCAGATCYTGGCATCTGCATCATAATCCACTTGAAGATCTCTTCTCGTCTCCTCCACTGTTTTTGTCGATGTTGCAATCAAAATCTGACAGACCAATATGCTATCAAAGGTACAAATAARCATTTTAAATGAAAAGACAGTATCTAGAATATTGACCAGCAGGAGGTGAGAGRGTATATTGAAGTCCTGGCAGACTTCAGTAATCTCACACAAACGGGAGCTGTCCATGAGTGTTACATACCAGCCTTGCTGCATTAAAATCAGGGAATTTATGAGTACTTCCAGCAGAAAGGGTTCTGCCCCAAGGAAAGCATAATTCAACATATCATAGCACCACTTCAACCACAGCTAAAGACAGCCCTAATGGTACCTCAAAAGCAGAGAAAACTTTTGCATCTCTGCCTTAGAAGTACCTTTTATGTCTGCGGGTAAAAAAAAATCATGTGATATTTCATTTCCAATTGGAGGYTTACAGTTGTTAGAATAATAAATTATTACTTATGTAAAAATTAGTTCAAAGTTTGAAACTTATTTTAAAATATGTTCAAAACATATCTGACAACTTAAATTTTGAGTGAGACAGAAAGTTATTTTTGAATAATAATTTCTTCAGCACAGCAGCTGTCACAAGGACACTTGTAAAAAATGATGGGAGAAGGAGTCTATCTTGTTAACATATCAAAGCTGAGCATAACTCTCTTAATTTCAATCCATGTCTCTTTTCATCTGAATGCAGCACAAGAACACTAAATGTCTGGAAAAGGATGGCTCCCACTCTCCCTTACCACTTTTTAATTCTTTCCACCAATCTTCTGACTTATGTACACATTTCACAAAAAAAAATCTTGCTTCTAGAGATAGGAGTTTGTGTTTCAGTGCCCTAAAAATCCACATTTTTGGGCAACCTACAGAGAGTGCTGTTTTGGGGCAATATCCCAGAAATAAGTTCAGAGCATAAATGAATGGCAGGAAAATCCCATGAAGATGTGGGACTAACCAACAAAGATTTTCACCTTGAATTTCTAACATACAGCTTGCTCCTATAAACTCGCAAAGAAAGGAGAAAGGGTATAAGGACAGTAAATCACGGTCCATTTTCCATATAGATTTTATCAGATCTTTTATCTGATCCCAAACTTCTTGTAAGGAAAAATATTCTTGTTCTGATGCCAAGGACTAAAGCGTACTACACACTTCAYAGTTTTGTGGAGTTTTAAATTATTTTTTTCCTTTTATTTTCACTTCTTCCTGCKCWCAYCATCCCTGACTGCATTTATCATTTATTTCTCAGTGGAATCATGCCTGGAGAAAAGGTAAGTGTGTCAGCTTGGACTTTGCTGTAGCACAACCTGGACAGCATCCATCTCTCCTCTACCTTTTCCACCTCTTGTCTTCAGCACAGACATTTTGGAACCTTTCTGCACATCCAGAGGTAAATGTGGAATTACTCTGCTTATGATCCTGACAAAAACGTGCCAGAAAAACTCCTCTGCCACTGAATCTGAACCTTCAAAGGGATGACAACATAACACGGCCTGCTTAATATCACACAGAGAAAAACTGTTACAAATTAAGTGTGTTGCTCATTTGCTGAATTAGTAGGGTTTGTGTTGGAAGCCACTGAAAACTAAGGATTTTGTCTCATCCTATGGAAGGCCAATAGATAAATTAGCCAAGTTTTGGAAAGTACACATCAGTTCAGCAGCAAGGGTGCTGATGGTCGATTTGCTTGTGGAGATGTATATACCACATACACAGGTTCTGGTAGAGGATGTGATGACAACTTCATGCCCTTCATTGCATGAGWATCCTTCTGATGGGTTGAAAATTTTACCTAATAGCTTGGATCCATCTTTTTCCATCCATGAGACAGTTTTCTCAGTGTAGCAGCACTTTASTTAGGTTCTTCCATCTTGCAGCAATATAAGGAAATAATGTGAAAGCCATTTCGAACGCTTGATGCTTTTCAAAGCTGAAAAATATTTTAAAAATGTCTATTGATCAACATCTTTCCTCTGATATACATATAAATGCAATTGACATTCACAGTAATAAGCAGTGCAGATARATTTACTTTTATTAAGTAATTGAAAAAAAATCAGGTGGAACTGGGAGCTTCAGCAAGTTTAAAGGTTGAGATGTATGTGGGGTTATAAGCTGAGGAGCTGCTGGATGTGATTRAAAACAGTACAAAGGTGTCTCGATTGGAGAGATTTAATTGATTGCCTTTCTAATACTTCAGCTAGTTCAATATGCAGATGGCACTCACTAAATAATACGATTCAATCTTTCCCGAGTGCAGTCCAGTGATAAGTGTGACTAAAATTTACGAAGGTTTTCAGAACTTAATGGGAGATGAATGTGTAATTGTATTTCAGACCCTTTGAAAATCTCAGTCTTGATACTTGCTGCTTATTGATCATAAACTGTAACACATATGCAGTCAGACCATTAAATTATTTGGTTGAATGAAATWTTTGTTAACAGAATCTTATGAAAAAAAAAATTAAAAAAAGACAAAGAAAATCAGAAAGATAGAAAGAAAGTTTCTAGTAAGGAACTCTTACAACACTTTTTGCCTTGATCTTTGATGGCTGCTGATCATGACTTATTTCTAAAAATGGGACAAAACAAAGGAGTCCCTAAAGGAGTCTGACCCTGTAAGTGCCCCTCACATGTCTACTTCTGCACCCAGAGTGTCTGAGACCTCATGAGACCAAGGAGCTTTGGCTCTCAATGTGGAGGACTCACTTCCTTGGAAACCACAGCCTTGCTCCTGACCACAGGAACAGTTAAAGCAATGCAGATTGCTGGATATGACCTTCTTGTAGCAGCAACTCGGATAACCTCTCTAGATGCATGCCAGAGGTGAGAGGGGAGGCAGTTTTCCTGTCTGATTAATATCCTACTGCAACACCGAGCCAAGACAGGGATTCTGATGCACAAACACCTGAAGCACCCGTTAGAAAGGGAAGTGAACCCAGTTCCTTACAGCACTGCACTGCTGGTGGTGTAGATCTTTAACTGGGCTGTGTCTGAACCTACATCTGGAGGAAAAAGAATCTATATTACTCAAGAAATAAATTTCAAGGCCAATTCAGYGCTGAACTTCCAATGTTTTGTTGTCACAGTTCAATAAAACCACTTTGCGTTACATTCGTTTCTGTATAAAATAAAGTGATTGTCACACTTTTTTGTCATATCATTTTTATTTAACGGGGATTTTTTTCTATATCCATTAGTTAAAAAAGTTATAACAAGGCAAATCATTTATCAAAATGAAAAATGCTTTACTCCCTGCAAGGAAAGGGAGTCTCAATAGAATGTCCCTGCTYTTAAATTAATGGAACCATCTTACATTTAATATTTTCTCTTAAGTARTTATGTAAGCACTCCAAGATCATTAATGAAGAAATACAGAATCACAATTTACAGCTGAAGGGCAAAACTGCTAAAAAAGCATTTCAAAACCTTGTCATCGAGTGATATAGTCTAGGCAAATAAATGTAAGGATCATTGATCTCCGATATCATAATCAAATGTACATAACACATGACAAGGAGAAAGGACAACAAAGTTCATTGAAACTTGACTTTAAGATGAAGATGCAGAACTAATCAAAGAGATGCACAAGGGGAGGGTCAGGTTTATAAACAAGAAGCACTTTCATTTTAACAAAAAGGATTTTTGAAATCGGGGGTTTTGTCACTATTACAATTTTAACTAAGAGTAATGGTTAATTTTTATTAATTATAAAGAAAATTCATATGTGTGCATCATCCCCAAAGGTACCCTTTACAAGTTCTGGGGAACTGGTGAAGGTRGTTCTGATTCTGCTGAGTTGGTGTTGTAGTGTTTTGCATTTCTATCCCTGCATTTCAATTGTCCTTTGCACATCCAGCTCTGTCTTTGCCATCGAGGCATTAATGCACACATCCCAAGCTTTATACCTAAATAATCCATCAGAAGGGATTTATCCAGACTTTCTTAGGCAATGCAATAACTGATCTTTTAATGTGCAATATGTTTATTAYAACAAAAGAAAATTCACAGAAATCAGATGGAACACATCCCAGAGTRCTAATGGAACTTGCAGAAATAGCGTTGGAGTCACCGGCTATTATTCTTCAGARCTAATGGAGAAAAGCCAAGGTCMSAGAGATGGAAAACTACAAACCATAKTACCTATTTTGAAGAGAAAAACAKAAAAGCCAGGCAACTCACCCGAAGAATTACAAAACAGAGACTTCAAATTTGAATTGCCAAGTTAGCTAGCAAAGCAGTCGGTTTGCAACCTGCTGCAAAGGCATGTAGAAACATGGTGATAAACAACAAAAATAAGAATTGGCAAAGACAAAACATGTCTACGATATAAATATTATTGAACATGGGTCTCCTGTTCTGTGCTATTGTTATCACTCAACACTTAAAGACATTTTCACATGTACCAGCAAGTACAATAATCACTTTTACCAGACTGCAGGGGCAACAATCTACCAGTCTAATTCGTCATTCCTCCCACCACTTGTACAAGAAAACTATATTTTGTCAATGTCCCTTTATACCATTCAAACATTTTTCATTAAACCCCCTTCCACTTCTCCAGGTTAAGTTGCATGCTGAGTACACAGAAAGACTCAGAACATATAATACAAGATCATAGATTCATCACACTCAGATGGGAATATTCCCATATTAAGTCTTCAACAGTAACAAAAACAGTTTAAGAACCAGTTKTTGGCATTTTATCAACATTCAGACRATTYTCCTTTTGCTTCTTCAGTGCTGATAGCCCATTTTCTGGCATAGCATATATCCTTGTATTTGCCACATTTAAGTTATGTGTGTAGGTGCTCAGCCTGGACCAGGGACTGAGATCYCAGCTCTCAGGAGCTGATGATGAAATACAGGGTGGAAAAACTCATATGGGGACTACCTTTTTCAGACTGATGGAAGGAAGAAAATGKTCTTCCTCTTAAAAGCAAGTGAGGCAAGATAATTCCAGGCATAAGTGGTATCACAAACCAGAAAGAGCATAGAAACCTATTAAAGCCATTTAAAAGTACAAATTTAACCAGGGATAATTATGCTGTCTCTAGCTCAACATCTTTTACCCCATTCCACAGGCAAAGTTCTCTTTTCAAGATCTAGAGCATTTTCTTTGTAATTCCAAAAAATATAAATTTTGTCTGCTACTGTAATCAGGTCTATATCACCTGGCAATAAAAGTCACAGCAACATATTTTACTCACATTACATCTTACTGCTATTCAGAAACATTTTAGTTGCTACAATTCATTTTGAAGACTTTGCTTCTGTTAGCCATCCTGTAGTCAATGAGAATATCTAAAGAAGTGCAGAGATATGTATGCTTAATAATAATAGTAATAGTAATAGTAATAGTAATAGTAATAGTAATAGTAATAGTAATAGTAATAGTAATAGTAATAATAATAGTAATAATAATAATTTCATTTAATAAAAAATAGTAGGCTATAATGGTTAGAGTTCATTGGAAAGACCAGTAATACAAAACCCACATGAATGAATTTAATTTGATTTAAGCTTGATTTTCTTRCCATTAGTGCTTCATCTGTTTTGAAAACTATACAATTTTGTGTTGGGAAAAAATATCCACTTTTGCTTGTTTATTTTACTTTTGTAAATATTATCATCCTATGTTTTACTTTTTTCTTAAAACATTATACCCTTGCCACTGGAAAGAACAGGTTTTCTTCTGATTATTTTTCTGAACTCTGATTCCARTCACATACAAGGTATTGCCCTTTTTTCCCAATACTTCCACTTATTCCATGTGCTGTTTCCTTCAGAGGCAGGAAAGCAACCCACATCTGGCATCTCACACAACCTTGCATTTTATTTGTAAATAGAAGAAAAAATTGAATCATAAAGATGTATTAAAAAGAAATGTAAACAGGAATTGTAAGAGAGATCTGAGCTAAATTGAATAATATGCAAGARAAAGAGATGCAGGTTAGGCTGAAATCTCAGAAGTAGCATTTCTTACAGGTGTACCCTGGGGTTTTATTTTGCTCCCCTCTGTTTCTTTTCCTTCAGTTTTTCAAGTCAAAATGTAAACAATCCATGGAACCAAACAGATTCTTCAGCTGATTTTAAATTCATTTTACATGTTCTTCTATAAGACAAAACCAGCCCCTTTCAAAGCTTTTGCTTCAAAATGGAGCAGCAGAGTACAACTGCYAGCCCTTCCTCATCCAGTGAGCAAAAATACCAGGAGAAATAACACTAAAATGACCCTGAATCCTATATATTTGTTCCTCCTTTAAGTATTTAAAAATACATTCAGTGGATGAAGGGCCCCAGAAAAAAAAATTAAATTCCTGACAACATTCTAACAGAAATCTAAGGGAATCCACAGAATTTTCCAACTTCAGACCAAAACTCCATATTTTAAGAGATACCAAGGACATAGGAAAGAGAGAAAAGGCAGGGAACACAGATTTTAGACTAAAAAGGTGGATTATTTCTTACAAAAACTTCTCTTTAAATCTTAAACCATGATTAAAGTTTGGATTACATGTGAAATACAATGTGCAACTAAAATACATTTTCATATTTCATACAAGGAGATAGTTGGAACAGATACTCCTCTAAATGGATTGTGCTTCTGAAACTCTGGTAGAATAAACTTTACATTTATTTTCATCAACATGGCAGACTTGTCTCATTAATGAGATTCATACTTGTTTTCCAGAAGATTTCAATTGTAAGTATTTGGTAGCCAACTCTGAAAAAAGAAGAAGTGTATTAATCACTCCCCTAATGCAGACATATGAGAGCCTGGGGTGCAATACAGCTTGTATTCCCTCTGGTCTAGGAAAACTCCATTAATAACAGGTGGCAGAGCTGAAAGTTAGATATATGTATTTTCCCAAACAACTGTCAACCAAAACTTTGTGGAACACCATGCACAGAACTGTGTTCTTGTGTCAGTACTAAGGCTCCAAGTCAAGCACTGCTCAAACATTAGAACTCCTTTTGCATGTGCATTATGGCATAGTCCTTAATTTCACAGTCCTGTCTCCTTCACTGCACCCAAATGATGGTGTTCACCTCATGAGCTGTTATTTGGGATTTTTTTTTTCTCTTTTATCAGTGGTGTCCCAGAACTTGGTTACCATACGGGTACTCATGCTTWGAGCTGAAGACACAATTAGTGATTTCTTCCTTCTTCATGTGATTCATCACAAGAGTATCAGATGTTCATAGACATTAAAAAAWTTACCTTTGTCGCAGCCTTGGGGARGAATAGGTTTTATTACTTCTATTTTACTGCTTAGGAGTTAAGGTACTGAGGATCAGATTTTTCACAGTTAAATGAGTACCCAAAAATGCATGAAGGAGCCTAATAGTTTTCCCAAAAGTGCTAAAGCACTTCATTTGCAGCACAAGGGTGTTTTTGTAATTTCTTTTATGACACTATGCCCATCACTAGCCATGCAAATAAGTGCATTTTAAAATCTGACCCAAAAAGATTAAAGATGAAGGTATCAATGGATTGTGGATTCCAGCTCTCAGACATCTTGGATCTCATCTTCACTGTGTTWGGAATTCTACTTATATTTTGTATGCCTGAATCACAAGCTCCAAGATGCAGCAGAAATCTAAATATCAGTTGWAGCTCTGAATCCTCAGCATTTCTGCATCTCAGTCATCATGATCCCAAGTCAGGCATCCAAAAATACTGAATACCTCTGCAAACACTTTTACATAAATGAACTATCAGCAAAARGAAACTCTGTGGAGCTGCTGTGGGCAATTTTTGAATACTCTGAGTAACTATTCTTTCCCTGCAATTCTCATCATCATTTGCTGCATACCTTCCAACTTCTGCAGCAAAAATGGAGGAGTCCTGGCTGCAATCTGTTTCCCTGCAAACTCTGAATCTCTTGTACTGGATGGGGCAGCAATTTCTCACAAAGATACACATGATAGTGCAACCAAAGACCACTGCTCTATGTGCACACATAGAGGCAAATTTGCATTTGTAGTGCAGCTGATGTGCAAACCACAGATTGTTTGCCTTTGCAGCTCCAACAGGGATCTTTCAATGCTTTGCAGACTTGGTGGTGGGGGGGTTTTAGGTGGCATTTCAAATATTAGAAAGAACAAACA
>NW_026623337.1:788149-891452 GCF_030028575.1 Malurus melanocephalus
AAGAGATAGCCTTTTCTTAGGATAACCAAGCCTTCACTTTTTTACTACTTTATTTTCCTTGACATGTATGAGTTATCCTGAAATAAAGTTGTGTTTGCAGTGGTGCTATCAAGTCAATAGAACAAGCTCTGCACGTGGAATTCAATCCAAAGTCCAAGACCTGCAGCAATTTCTTACTTTATTTTTGTCTCCTCTTGTATAAATGAGCTGAAATACTCCATTTTATAGGASTATACTACACTACAGATGTGCTGGCTTTTTAAAATTATGTAAGTGGTAATTATGAAGTGTATTTCCTCTAGCTGCTGCAATTATTGCATCAAGCTAAGATTTATCATATAATAAGACCTCAAAACTTGAAGGACATATGAGGACATTTTTGTTCCTGTTAAAGTAATTGCTTATCACATCAATTGCACTGACATAGATGTACAGAARAAATAACAAATGAGGAGTCAGAATTCAGAGTAATAGAGACTCTTGAATGATCTCATAAATTTGCAGTGCACGGGAAGGATACTTCACTTGTTGGCTAACACAGAAACAGAGAGTAATCATAAGCATATCTCTATCAACACTGAAATATGTGTAAGGACAATAAAACTATATATATATTCTTTTGTTCCACATCTTTGATGGAGAACTATCATTTAGAAATAATACATAATAGCTCTATAATGTATAATATATAATTATGYAAATAATTAGTATAATCTTGAGATGAAATGAGGGCTATTAGTGGCAGTGGATACTTTGAACCTTGCACATTTAGTCAAAAAGACCAATGACATCCAATCAAAGTTCCTTAAAATGAATTGCAACAAACAATGGCAGCACAGCTGCTATTAGAATTATAATTGAGTTTAGGAGGGAAACAGCAGCTGAATGCAAGGCAGATAATTAAGGAGCAAGCTTTTGTTAACACTATCAGTAGGGTCATGATTCTGCAGATTGTGAACTTATTATGGCTGAACAARCTAGTCTCTCTTTTTGCAACTGAGGTATATTTCTGCTTTTTAAACTAATAAAGAGTATTCTGGCTACTAGATAACTGATGACTTATTTATTTAAAGCTCTCCATTTGGAGAATGATAAGCATTTACAGAATCTAAGATTACCATGGAAACATTATTCTTAAATGCTGAGGATTATGGGACCAATTGTTTGTACAATTGGATGGGTAAATAGCAAGCCTCTGAGTATGACAAAGACTGTAGCTACAGAATTACATTAAGTATTTTCTCTCTTTCAGGCTAATATACATTTTATGTTAACCCAGCACTGAAAGGGAAGCAATTTACCCTCGATGGGTAAACAGTGAAAAGAAAACATTTATGGTATGCAGAAAAAAAAAAAAAATGTACTGGGTTCTCTTGGGTTCCTAACATCTAACCTACATACTAGGAAACTACAGAACCCAAGAGTGGTAATTAGAAAAGTGATCTAAAATTTGTGTTTCCTATTGCATGTTAACTAATCTTAGAACAAAATTAGAAAAGACAAGCAGACAAGAAACACAAAAGGATCTGAAGTCACAGTCAGGCAACGCAAGGTGCTTGACCACGCATAACCACGGAGTGAGGTTCAAGAAATGAAAAGAAGGTAATTAAAATCTCATCAACAGCATTACATGCTGAAGGCAATACCAATGTTACAATGTCATTTTTTCATTATAGCACATACTCTTTGAACAAACTGAAGCATTTGAAGATCTACCAAAGATGTTTTCACCACCATGCACTYGTAACCCCTGTAACTCACGTAGCACAGACTAAAGATCTTTGGTTTAAGATAATTTTGCCGACAGCCAGAGGTCATTTCACTGGCAAATCTGAATTTGTTAGGCACAAATGAGTAATACTACTTTGGAATTTCATTGACCTCAATGTGTAAATAAAGCAAGCAGAATGTGTCTGACTGGCAGCAGGCCATTACCGCACTGTGTGCAATAAAAACACTAATATGTCAAAGGAATTTTAAAAATATGCCTTGATATTTCAACCTGCTGAAAATTCTATTTTTGACCCTGTAACCTCCTGAAATAATATAACAAAAGAGTTCTTAAAAATCTTTGAAAAACATTTTGACATTTAGCACTTGTGCTCTAGCAGAGTCATTTGCAGGTTTTGTGTTCCTGGTTCTGAACTTTCTGAGGTCTTATTTCACCTGACTGTGGAGACCCTAAGCAAAAGCTTGTGCTGATTTGAAACTGGTTTTATCTCTGTTTCTTCAGGAAATCCATTCCCAGCATCAATATGGAAAAACTTAATTAGTTCATTATTACAATGGAATTCAAATGGGCTTCAGTAAGATGTAAGAATGGGAACATTTCTGGCCAGTTCCTTTCAAGGGAMTCTGGAAAAGAACAGGTACCAGGCAGCAATAAAAACACACCCTGCACAGCATGATGAGATCYCTGCTTGCAGATTAGCCCTCATTTCACTGCAGAAATGTGAAGCGCCTTTCATATTTTATAAAAGTTACTGTTGATAATTTACTAAAGCTTTACTAATACTCTCTTCACGTTTGCAGTGGGAGTAAAGGCATGGATGTTAATCTAGAAATGTAAGAAAGAGACAAATGGAGGTGAAGCAAACCTGCAGGTTTTCGAAACTGTATTATAATGGTGACCAGTCAAGCCAATATCAAGAGTTATTATGGCAGAATCTGAGCATATCCTGACTTTTACTCTATTTGGAAAGGAAGTTTTAAAGGAATATTTGACTATTATCACTTGTACCCTAAATGTTCACAGCAGATTTGGAATCCTGCAGAATAAAGACCCCTGACTTAAAGYGGCCAATAAATAGTTTCAAGATTGCTACAGATCCATTAAGGATCATCTTCCTGAAAGGATTCTAAAATCAAAATGAACTTGGAGTCCTGAAATTTCCTGTCATAGGTAAATTCTGGAATACTCTTGAAATTGATAGTTTTATTTATTTTTCTTTTAAAAACTGCTATATATTACRGATGAAAAGGCTCCTGAATTCAAATTGTTAGGAATTCCCTATCTAGCAAGTATAAGGAATTGTAAAAATAACTAATGGGCTAACATTTATTTTCTGAACAGTTCAGAGAGTTGGTATGATTGAGAAGTGAATGAGGTAATGGCATATAAAAKATGAAGTTAACATTTTTCTGAAGGYCATTAATAAATATATTTTTAGCACCTTCTTACTGGAAAATCTGGGAGTTTTCCTCAAGATGATCAGATTTCATTAAGGCAATAGCACTGGGGACCTGTCCCTGTAAAGCAAGGCCTGTTTTCCTAATCAACCTCTATAATAATCATTTCACAGTTTGCCACTAAAAGAACTTGGAGCCCAACAGAAAATCACCATTATCTCCTCTTGGCAAGATTTTTTTCTACGAATTTAAAATTAAAGGCTGTTGCTCTGATTGYATATGTTATGATCACCAGGGAAGACAGTGATGCAGAGCAGAGAACAGTCTGGAGCTGCACCATTTTCCAACATCGCTCTAATGCAAGGTTGATATATTTGAACATTTAAACACACAAAGCTCTCTAAGAGAAATATGCTGCTCACSAATAAATGAAATCAGAAACTCTTGAACATCTTTAGAATTTCTTTTCTCTCCAGCTGTGTATGGTTTTTACAGTTCTTCAATTAAAATAAAGATTTCAAAYATTTTGCACAAGTTTCACTGTGAGGTGTCTACCAGAAGCAATAAATTGCTCAAACCAACCCCCCCTCATTCCTGTCACAATTTCCTAGTACCATCTCCAAAATTCTCTCACTGAAACACCACCTACTTTTATATGATAGCCTGATTTAAAGTGCAAATGTTTCCTGTTTACACTAAGTACAGTAATGATAATGGAAATTCAGCATTTCAATAAGAAAGTGACTTTCACAGGAATAAACAGGAGCATTTTTTCCCCAATGAAAAAGAGAAAAAATAATCAGCTTTTCTAAATAAATAAGCTTGTAAAACTTAACCCTACATGCATGCACAGTAGCTAATGAAGGCACAAGTGTCTGGAAACAGAATCAGCTCAGTGCCTTCCTCAACTGGTCTGATGTCCCATCAAAGAGCAGGTGAATATCACCTGTGACACCTTTTTTAAAATTCCTCTCTTCAATCAAGAATGTACGTTTACGACTTTTTTTTCAAGGGATTTTAAGAGCCAAAAGAGGAGAGCTAGAGTAGTGGAAAATTCTGGAGATTTAGTTCTCCTCCCTCTTTTGTTTTCCACCTGCTCTGAGGGGCCATGATTGAAAGGTGTGTCATATTGTGAATAATCAGGATTATACACAATAATTGTCCATAATTTAGGTATGGAGGATACCATGTTCTTTCTTACCCAACTKCAATGGATGTCCTSATGRACAYGCATTATYTATTGGCACCCCAAGAGCAGCTTTYCACYTTAACAGGTATCAATGAAAAAAGRATTTTTTCTTCATGATTTTCATTACCGAGAAAGCACAATTTCTAATAATGCAGGAGAGATGAAAACCCTTGTTTTCTTTGCTGTTAGGGAAATAAAAATAAGTTTTCTGGTAAGTAGCAAAAAATACCTGACACATGACTAAACATGGAAACCTTCCTAACACAATGTGACAGGATGATTTTTCAGCTAAAACCCCTTTACTCCTCCCTTTACTCCTGAGCAGCAGTTTACTCTATTGAACTGAACACCAGGTCATACCTGCAATTTCCTTTTTATTGATGAGAGAATTCTCTCCACAGTGATGTAATCACTACTCCACGGAGTGGTGAGGGGCAAAGTGGGAATTGGAATTTCCCTGATCACTGTCCCTGATCATTGTCCCACATTCCAAGGAGAGCGACTTCTGCGTGGGAGGCTTGTAGTGCACAACTGAAACCGACTGGAGTAATGAGATATTGTACAGTGCAATAATATTTGTCACTTATAGATCACTTTATCATTTTTAAACACCTTAYGAATATTAATCAAGCAACCTCTTTAGTATCCCAAGAGGGGAGATTACACCCACTGTTAGCAATATTGTGTTGGGTTATGTGATCTGTAAGTCCACGTATAATTCATGATTTAATAAGRTTTACTAATGACCTTGAATTCTATTCAGATTTTCCTTCTACCTTCAGCTGAATGGAGGTGAAACCCAGAAACYCAAATACATTTAGGTATGCACCTTYCTTTGACAGCAGTGCAGGTAAGGCAGATAACCTCTGAGAATCTGAAGTCAAATATTTTCATGGCATGCATTAGAGGAYAGGACAAGCATTTTGTTTCCCCTTTTCTTTCTCTCTGTATTTTTTCCCAATGGGGAAATTATGTGGCAGCTTTCAAAATTATTTTTCATTTATTTATTTTATTTCTCCTGTGCTTCACATGTTTGATATTGAGGCAAGGTTAATGACATGCAGCTTGCATTTGGAATTGAAAGCGGAGATGTTTAAGGTTGTTCCTGGATCCTGTGGGTATATGGTAGATATTGCCAGAATATACAAGAGATTAAATGATGCTTATCAAAAATCAATGTATACTAATTTTTTCCTATCTGTGCAAATTTGCTGGGTTCACAACACAGTGGAGGTAATGCCTGTGTTTCATATATACACTAGCTACCCAAATTCAAGGTCAAATCCTAAATTACTTCTTGAGGCAAAACTCTCAGGTAGYTGATTAATGTTTTGGCTGTGGTAGCACGTTAGGTTTCACCTTCTGCAATGATTATATATGAGGCGTCACTGAAGGCTTCTATGGAATCAAGGATGCTTGATTGATTCTTTTAATGCCTTAAAGTTGTTTCCATTTAAAAATACCTCTAAAAACTGCAGCTGTAATTAAAGGCAGGACAATGGTTCCCCCTCTCCATAGAGAAGCATAAGATGAATTGCATTGGTAAAAAGGGACTTCAAATGCATTTGTCACATTTTGTGAGAGATTTGTAAACTGAATGTGTGCTAAAAGGAGATATGAGAGAAAAGAGCTGTTAACACAAGTAAAACATCTGATTAGGCCRCAGGGGCAGCACAGTCAGAATCTGTTTCTATTGATGATTCCTTGTGTGACTTGGTAAATCCCTGATTTTCCCATGCCTCCATGTTCCAGTAGAAAAATAGGAACAAACCCACATCCTTCTTCYGGGAAGTATTGTTGAATGCAACAGTGCTTGTGAGGCATTCACAAACTACAAAAATGTACGGAAGGGCAAATAAGGTTTTCCTTGACATTTCCCCCCCTCTCATGACTGAGAGCTAGGCTACATCATCCAGGAAATTTATGTATGTCTGGAGGCTCTCCAAAGGCTTGATTTACGCTGGGAGAGTGGCTGAGCACAGTGCATATCTCAGATATGAAGCATATTGACCAAGGAAGTCATTGCAATTGAAGAAAGAATTAACTGCTCTGTTGGAGGGCTTCATAAACTCGTTTGTTATTACTGTTGCTCCACAGAGCCCCAAGTGTCCAGCACAATCTCCTTCTGCCTCTACAGTCTGCTGGGAGCTCAAAAGCTCTTCTACTGAACAATGAATCTTTTTGGCATTGGGGTTTTCTGAGGGCTTTTTTTTTTTTTCCTATATAATAATGCACTTAAAATAACGTGTTGAGCACGGTTGTGCATTTATTTACCATGGTGGGTTAATCTCATCTGGGGAGGTATAGAAACCCAATCACGAGTGCTACAGTATATAAGCTAATTGCCAGGATAAAACCAAATGAATAATTACTTAACTTCAGAATGAGGCCTGGGGGAATTTTTCTTTAATAAAGGTTTAATTCACCAGTGATAATGAATGCAATCTCACATACTACTGAACAACACCATTAGCATAATGGCTAAGATACAAAAACTATAATTAGAACAAAACAGAAATGTTAATTACAGCCACAAAGGCACCCAAGAAAAAGGGAGTTATCCTTTACCTGTCAAATGGGCTCCTGCCTGTGTAGCTTTAGTAATCCCTGAGAATGGGTCATCAATTCTGTTCGAGTGACTGACAGGCAGAAATTAAAAACTGAAGCTTGCTTTGCCTTTTGATTCCTGAGAGGACTGCGACTCACACGAGAGACTTGAACAGTTAGGAGTACAGGTGAGGGCAGTAAAGACTGCACCTCTAATCACAAACCTTCCAAATGTATCTGAATCCCACCCTTCAATTCCTTTCCACACAAAGGCAGCCCCATCACGGCGGCTCAGGAATATGAGATCTCTTCCAAGTTTATTTGCTACCCCCAGGCRAGCTCGCTGTGCACAGCACTGCATTGCTGGACAAGGAAACGTGGGAGCCTCTTGGCTGGGAGCTGCTGGGAAGTTTGCTGATAACAAGCAGCTTCATTTCCGGCACTAACAACAACAATAACCAAAGCTCTTTGTACATAAAAATTTTCACAAACTCTTATATCTTGCTTAAATGAAACCTGGAAGATGTCCTTGTGGAAGAGCACTCTTTTGTGCCATTTCTGGTGTGTATTTTCTCTAACCTCACGCTACTCAAATATTAAATTTGCAGATTCAAGGACTCAAAAGTTGTAAAATATGAGAATGAGCGTTGCATTTTTCCCCCTACAGGACTCAGTGTCTAAAATGGACACCGACTGAATGGGGAGCTATTCAGTTTTTCTTTTTATCTTCATCATTCCATGTTTGATTCCAGACTTTATTTAGCACACATCATCAAAACCCTGCACTGAATACAAAATTTCCAATTTCTCCATAGGCTTTTTTGTGGTTTTATCAGCTTTTTTTTTGTGGTGCTCTGAGCTCTCACTATAATTAATCCATCCTCCCAACACCTCTAAGAAATAATATAATTGAAGCACAGAGAGATGAAGGCCACTTTGCTAAATATTCAGTAATTTGGGTGCCTGCTTTGATACAACTGAGTTGTAATTCATGAAGCAGTGCACACATTTAAAATACAGTCCTTATTCACTTGTGCTTTACACATGAGCTTTTAGCATGTCCATAAACAGGAAATATATGTAAAAAAAAATATATCAGGGAAAACTCTGATTGAAGAATATGCAGATGATCTCRTTAAGAACATGGTGGTGAAGGCAGGAGAGGATCTCAGTCCCTCACTGTGGCATTTGGCCCCCTGAAGCATGAGACAGCACCTCAGCCTGAACAGTTCTGCCTCTTGCATGCTACAGTCTCTGCAACAAATGAACAAGCAACCAAAAAGTGTGGGAAGGAAAAATAACTAATAATCTGAGGAATCTGAGGAATTTTTGTTGTTGTGTTTTCCAATTTCCTTGCAAATTGGAGAACCTGGAGGTAGATGTTGATGGGAAAGGCTCCTCTACTGTTCACCTAATACCATTGCTATTAGAGCTGGTGAAGGCTGAGGTATTTATAGCTGAACTCCATCACAGTGTGGGCAGGGGATAAACCTCTCTGCTGTGAGATGGATGCAGCCAGTGGCTGTTTGGTGAGCAGAGAGCTGAACAGGGCACTTTCACTGATGTCCAGGAGAGGGGCTACTAAAAACACTCACTGTTCTGGAACAGGAAAGTGGTCAAAGCACTGATGCTAAAACATTGGCTAAGCCACCTTGGAGGGAGGAGGCTCAAGGTCCATCTGTTTGAATAAACCTCTCACCACCTGGATATACAGGATATGATACCTTTCCTGTTAAAGCTGGACAACCTCAGCAAAATGTATTCAAGTTTCATTAGATGAACCTGTGGAAAAAAAACAAAATCCAGCACCATGATATGATTTCTTAAATGCAGTAAACAGGATGCTCATGTGAGAGGCAAGAATCCTGGGCTATGTTTCTGTTTCTGTACTTTATGCTGTGATTATTTAGCATGAAATGCATTAAAACAATTACTACAGTATGCACCAGAAACCAAATGCCTCTTCTTCTTAGTCCCTTCCCTGAAATTTCATATTCCAGGGAAAAGAAAAATTCAAAAGCCCAAAAACCAACCAACCAACCAACCCCAAAACCAAAACCAAACAACAACAAACATACACACACACAAACAAACCAAAAAAAAACACACAACCAAAGCAAAGTATATTAACCTGGTAAAAGGAAAAATTTACAGCCCAAGAGGGGAAGAACCTGCCCAGGAAGGTTGTACATCTCCCTGCAGGTTTTCAAAATCATACTGAATTAAATGCAGAAAAGCCTGATGTGACCTCACAGTTCAGCCTTTATTCAGTAGGAGGTGGAACTGGAGACATCCTGAGGTTCCTTGCAAGCTGAATTCTCTCTCACAAGAAAAGTGCTCTCACAGGAAAAGTGGTTCACCTAACTACGACTAGGTGGTCTTCCTTATGAGTTACTCAGTGGAAAAATTAACAGTTGAAACCATGCCTTAGTGAGGATGTCACTTAGTAAGAGTTAACTGCAGCAGAGTAGGAATTTTCACCAGAGACTATGAACCCTTCACTCTTACCCATCTGTCTCCTTCTTTCCCAATGTCTAGAAAACCTATTTGCAGGCAATTTCCATGCAGAGTTCTTGTAAAGGGTTTTTATTTTCTTCTTTTATCTCAGTAATTCTGTTTTTGAAGACCTGTTAGCCTTACTAGAYAATGAGATTATTTCTGTCTAAGCTGATTTTTACATTTCAGAAAATACCAGTTTTTAATTTTGGACAGAAATTACCTATTAGCCTAAACTGCCCACTC
Organism: Malurus melanocephalus; assembly: GCF_030028575.1. Lineage (NCBI taxonomy): Eukaryota > Metazoa > Chordata > Aves > Passeriformes > Maluridae > Malurus > Malurus melanocephalus. The sequence goes on from NW_026623337.1 coordinate 797,757, forward strand.
CATCAGAATCCCGTGCAACTTTAACAGAATTCCTTTCACTCTGTTTTAAATTATGATGCACAAAACTAAACAATCTTCTCATATGAATTTGTCTTTCATGCAAAGTAAGGTTTTCTGGAAAAGAAAATGCTGTAAAACTAACAAAAAAGAACAAAGGAACAGCTGTAAGTCAAGAGTTCTTATGCCAACACACTGTTCAGCTGGGTTCCACATTCATTTCCATCCCCCACATCGTGCTGATTACAAACTTAGATGCAGTTCTAATGTTTTCATTTAATTCATTTTTTTCCATATTTTAAATTCATTGTATTTAGCGAGCATTCAGTTTGAAACATGCAATATCAAAAGAAACCCCCACAGGTGCAGGGAATTTGAATAATCAGGTCCACATGATCCCTGAACCTCAATCCTCTCAAGTCTCCCTGGGACCATTTTAAATGTGCAAAGGAAAAAATTGTCCAAATTACTCTAAACAATCATGAGATAAGAGATGAAATAGGCAGATGATTAAAATATTGATACTTTTATTACAGTAATGCCTTCAGTCCCCTACAGAGATACCAGCTCTATTGTGCCAGGCATTGCACAGGCACAAAGGATGGTGCTCTGCCCTGGGGGATTGAGAGTCCAAACCTTGATTTCCCATCAACATCCATGTTATAGCATCAGGAAAGAAGCAATTAAAACCAAGCATTGGAAAGGAAAAAAACCCCAACCCACAACTATTCAGGTTGCYCAGTAAGACTGTGGCAGAGCTGGACATAATTCCCAAGCCTCTACAATTCTGTTTTATGCCCTCCTTCCCAGACCTGACTGTAAATTAATCCATTTGTTTGTTCTTCTGCCATCCATGGCAGCTCAGCACAGGATGGTTGCAACACATTTTCCAGYTTTGTAGGTGCTTCAGCCTTCCTCAGACTATTGCCATGTGTCACAATTATTCATGTTGCTGGATTCCCTGCAATGCCTCTTAATTTTCGGATGCTTCTTCTCCTTCCTTTCTTTTTTTTTTCCTTTTTTTTGCAAAAGTTCTCAGATTCACAGTTTGACCTACCATTAACCAACAGAGTCCTCTATAGCACCACGACATCCCAAAGACAATGAACAAGTGGGGATATGCAGAATGAACAATGCAATGCACAATCTTAATAAATACATCCTCTGTGCTCACATTTCACAATTCATTTGATGTATTGTTGAAATATAGCCAATGACTGAATATAGCCCAAAGAGCTGAGGGACAGCTTTCTCCTGAAAACTGGCATAGTCTGCAAAAAAAAMCCAAAATGAGGCATAAATAAAACTYGTGATCTCATTGAAATCTAATTGAAACCTTCAATTCTASCCTTTGGCATGTTGTTGGACATACATGCTGATGCACCGTTGAAGRTAGAGCAGTGGAAAATCATGCATTCCTACATTACAAACCTGACTGGCACCTGGGAAGTGGAATATTCGAGCAGTTTCTCTTGACAGCTTTATTAATGGGCCTGAAAGGGCTCACAGTTTCATATCTTTCAGAAATGTACAGACAAATCTGATTATTTTGTGTAGCAGTAGTTTTTCTGGTATCTATTTACCTTCTAACTGAAAATTCCTCTTACTGAGATGGGTGGAAAAGAGAAAGACTTTGCTACATGATAACAAATAAGATCTTGATTACTCCAAGGAATCAAGTCTTTTAGAGCAAGGACTGTTTTATTGAAGAAATTTTATGCAACCCAATCTTTTGCTATCAGCTAAAGGCTTTACAAGTGAAAATACCAAGTAGGGGTTTATTCAAACCAAATTTGAACCAGAAGTYATCTGCATAATGCACGAGTCCTTCTCTGCATCTATATCAGAGGCACAAAATAGCAGAGATGCTGAAAAAGACCTGCTGATGTTCCTTATTTGTCAGGAGAGTTTCTGTAGATATGGTTAAACCACTACTTTTTATTTGGTGCATTGTTGCAATATATTCAATCACTGAATGCAGCTCATGCCCAGTTTCCCTATAATGCAACTAATAATTCTCTTTTTTGCAGGGTAAGTAGGAACCYAAACAGCTAATTTCCTTACCCTCTACCTGGAAGCCAGGATATAGCTGTTGGTTCCTAACTATGTCAGGCCATTGCCATTTTTATTTACTCAATATGCCAAAATATTCCTTCACACAGTACATTTTATTGCAATTTCTTAGGCTTTTTCAGCACTTTTTGTTTGCAGGTTCAAGAGGGAGAGTTAGGTTGACAAGGATGTTTGGATCTGAATTATTTCACAAAAAGCAAGAATAGAAAACCATGACTCCTCTCTTATCTCTACATTTATTTTATTATAAAAGATATTCTCCTTGACTCCTTACTAAGCTCTTTTAAAAGTCTGTTGTGCTCCAAAACATGGATTTAAAAACCTAAATTTAGGCTCTCTAATCTGAAATGTATTTGCCTGCAGGGTGCCCAAGCTCAAATTCACCCTTGTGTCAGGGAGTGTGGTTTCTCTGGCTCACTTTTACCATCAGTGAATAAGTTTATTCAGTCTYGAGAATGCATTTTACCACCTGTCAACACCATTTTTCGGTCGTGATGTTTTTGTAATGAAGTTTTACCACCTTCCACTAATTTCCAAGTGAGCCCGACCTTCTCTCAGAACAAGCAAAAGCTTTACAATTAGCTGTTGTTGGTTTGTTCCTTTTCAGCAATGTATCTTGCATCTACACTGATTGCTGGGCTTTGGAAAGAGACTGAACATGTATTTATTGACTAATCAAAAATACAGTAAAAGTAGAAAGACACAGCAATATTTAAAATCTAGCTGATTACCCTTTGGTGGCAGATGACTAACAGCTTACCTCAGCAAAGCAAAAATTGCTGCCAAAGGTTTCTTCATAGAAATAATCCTTATTTATTATCCAAGTTCACAGCTGTATACACTGCAGGCAGTAACTAAAAACACTTAAAAAGCACGATGCTAAAAAAACAAACCCCAAGCTTACGTGACCATGATGCTTGTTAAAAGTCCAATTCTTCCTCATTAAAACCAACAGGAGGGGCCCTGCCAATGATTTTAGTGGTAAWGGAAGTCATCTCAGGGAAAATATTCAAAGTCATAAAGCTTCATTCTGCTCATTAGCAGCAAATGTGTGATCCTCTCTGGCATGAACAGGGAAAGTGCTAAACAGCTCCAAGAGTTCTTAGGTTACGCAATAATCTCCTTTTTGAAATAATGGGACAACAATAAAAGCTATTTTCTGCCCACCCCATGTACACATGCAGCCCCRGCAGTCTGAACTCTAGTATTCCCTTCAAAAAAAAAAAAGTGATTACACACAGCTGTTGTAACAGTTCTTTTGGGGCTAAGTCAGCAATCTTTACATGGAACATTATTTTTATGAGACCTATTAAAACCTCACTTATTATTAACAATTCATTTTGGTAAAATGCATAGAATAGGATCAGTTTAAAAGAGTAACATTTACTGAGCAATTCAACCAGTTAACATTGTTTGTTTGGAGGGGAGAATACAGGGGAACAGTCTGATATTCCTCTCCTGCCACGAGCTCCATCTTACCCTCATACAGCTTTACTTGTCCTTCCTGAGCCTCACTCTGCAACATTTTCATACAATTTACAGGAGCCAAATGGGAAACTAAGCAAGGCTAGGTGACAAAATATCAACCATTGATTCAAAACAGACTGAAATGAGGTGGAATCAAACGGATTTTATCCCCTTCTTCTTGCATTGCTTCTGCAGAAAATAATTGCTTTCAGACAAGAAGATCTGATCCCACTTTTGCTGAGACATGGTTAGTGAAGGATGCTGTGAAGGACACTTGTGGCAGCTGTATGGTTCAGCAGAACCTCAGCATTGCTCCAAAGTGTGAAAGATGGGAGCAGCAATGAATGATGTCCCCTGCACCCTGCACAGAGCCTCTGGCCCCGTCAGGACTGGAAAGTGAACTCTGAGGCTGAAGATCCACCTGCCAGAGCCAGCAAAATGGAGAATAGAAAGCTCAGGAGCCTGGATGAAGAAACAAGCCTCTGGCATGAACTAAAGAACAGAAAACTTGGCAGACTGAGTATGGAAAAAAAAAATTAGAATAAGGAGAATGTGCTGGACACCTCTGTCAGTCCTTTGAGGTTAAAGCTGGTGAAAGCCTAAGAGCTTCTGTGCCATAAGGTCTCCCAGAAAGAGAGCCAACTGAGGGCGTAGCTGATGACTCAGTCTGCTCAGAGATCCCACAGAGACCTCTGAATGAATTAGCAGGCTGACATAGATCATGCWGCATTACCAGCTCAGCTTCCAGAAACATGATGAGATTCATGTTAAGCCTGGGCTAATTATGCACGTCTCCAAGCAAGGCTAACCAGTCCAGGTTCCACATGTGCTGGAGTGGTGGTACTGCCCTGGTTCAAGACAGAGCCCTGCAGTGATAGAAACTAAACTCCATCACCTCCATCAAGCAATAGCATAACACCTGAAGACATAACATTTTACAGTCCAAACTACTGTTATAACCCATACTGAAAAAACCCCAGCAATCAGTGCTGGTTCTGAATGAGAGGTKCCCGTGCTTACCCACACCACGTCAGTCCAATAACTCAGAGAATTTAGATAGAACCATGTCAGGTACCCAGACAGAAACCCTGTGACATCATGGTGAAGAACTTACTGGAATTCCTGGGGAAGTAGGAGCCCCAGGAATCCTCCAATCAGTTCTCTGTCCTACAAATTTTCCAGTTGAGGTCTTCCCTTAGCCTATTTTTTCTGTTCTCTTCAATATGTTTATAATGGTCAAAATGCCATTCCGTCCCACAACTCAATATGTTACAGTAGCAGCTGGAAAATGCTGTCCAGATGTTTATGGACAGTTTCCAGACCTTCTGGTCATGCCTCTGATGAATCACAAACTTCCTTACTTTCTTGCCCAGGAAGCCACAGAKGAACCCTAACAAGGGTTTGCAGTTGCCTATACCACAGCAATATCYTTGAAAAAGTGTGGGTATGCCAGGAATTTTTAACCTTTCCATTTCATCTCCTAGTTATTGCAGCTSCACTCTTGTTTTTGTATACACAGGGTAGTGATCTCTGGTGTATAAATAATTCTTTGTCTAGAAAAATTATGCTTCGTTTTTATATTCAGTTTTACTGTGTCTAAGTCAGAGAATCTCAGAATGATTTGGGTTGGAAGGAACCTTAAAAGATCATTTCGCCCCAACCACTCCCCATGGGCAGGGACACCTCTCACCAGAACATGTTTCTCAGAGCCCCATCCATCCTGGCCTTGAACAATTCCAGGATTGAGGCACCCACACCTCTGGAAAACCTGTGTCAGTGCCTCACCAGCAAATAATTTCCTGTTAATATCYATTCTAAACCTATTCTCTCTCAGTCAAAAACCATTCCCCCTCCTCCTGTTGCTACTCGCCCTTACAAACAGAATCTCCATCCTTCTTGCAGGCTCCTTTCAGGTACTGAGAGGCTGCAATTATATGCAACTGTCAGCTCCAGTAAAGAATGTTTTTTTTCTGTTACAAGATGSATATAGAAAAAAGAAACAAAACAACAAATTCCTGAAGGGGAAAACAAGCCTATTCACTGTTGAAATAATTGTGAGACTAATTTCTTTTTTTTTTTTCCAGTAGACTTCTGCTGTAAAAAGCATCAACATTGTAACTGTTTGCTCAGCAAGCATTTCAAGTATATATGTTTTCTTTAAAGGAAAGTATAAACAAAAGGACTCTGTGAGAATAAATTCGTATTTGCCTATTCTCTCATTATAAATTATGTGATCTTTCCAAATAGAAGCACTAGAATAATTAAACTAATTTTCCAAAATTATTCTAGTATATTCAATTACAGATTTTAATTATTTTGGAGAAATAATTCGCAGTGTTAATGAAAGAGACAGTAGTTAGAATCATGGCAGAGTATGGGTTTCATGTCTCTGCATTCCATAAGCCTTATTAGAAATGTAAATCAAATATTTGATGAATACTAAGAGTCTATTGGGACATTAAAATGAATATTACCATTGTGACTCTGAGAATCAGGTTGAAGTATTACAGAAGTCAGTTAAGGTAAGTGGATTTCGATGCCAAAGGGAACATTAGCTGTTTTACAGGGGCCTCTAGAGTATTWGCCGGTATTAAACGTGAAAAAATAGATGTTTAAATAACACTCAGGTTGTGACACAAACCAACAAAAGACATCAGAATTTCAAAGTTTCAGCTGTTACTTCATATATATTGACCTCATCTCCCATGTAAAATTAACTGAGGACAGCAGGGTGATGGGGAACAGAGATGGCACAGGGGAGTTAACTCTGAGGCTCCTGTGTTATTCCCTAATCATCCACTATCTCACTTAATGAGAACTTTGACGTGGCTTTTGAAGATGGGAAGATCTAATGCTGGCCCTGCCRTACATCTTAAAATATGACTTTGCATTTAATGTGCTGTAAAACCTTCCAAACCTCATCATATTCTACAAAGGGCATTTTGATAGCCTGAGAGGTTGAACAGCTTTCAGCAATTAAGTCATTCAAGTTCTATATATTTGTACTTCAACTAGCTTATAGTATTTTGAAAACTGTGCAAGCTGAAATTTATTCTTTCTAGGAGATATCAAGCTCTGGTGTAGGGGTAATGGGGAAATARAGATGAGATGCATCTTCTAAGGCAACAGGAAAAGGCTATGGCAGGGAAAGAGCTATGACACATTTTATTCCATCTCAGTTTATCCATGAAGCACCACATTCCACTACCTTTTGTGAACATTTAGGAAGTTATCTACTTCAATATTATGTTCTTATGAAGGGAAGGAGGAGTTAAACCAGCTAGAAAAAAAAAAGTCTTTACTACATCCTAAATGAGATATACAAACACTATTGGTAGCCTTGGGGTAAAAAGATAACTATATGCCTTCAAATTTATGTAGGCTGTGGTGAAATCCAAAGAGAAATTGTAAATAAATAYATGTTTGTATTTGAAAGAACCAAGRTCATGCAGAGTGATCCCCTAAACTTGGGGAAATTTCTACATTTGAAACTGTCAGAAGATAAGTTCCATGCCAGATTTTTCACTATTTGAATGAAATTTCCTGCAGGTGACAGTCCTTGGAAAATTTTAATCATATGTGGGCTTAACTTGAAAGAATAAAATAATTTCATATTCTTCCAAATKGAACTCTTGTACATCTGGTAGCACAAAGTCTATTTACTTATTAGGATTCATATTCAGACAATTTTGTGTAGTTATTTTCTGCATTCTTCCATTTTTATATCTGTGGCCAGTAYATTTCATGATCTTTTATGTTAAGGTATCAGTGACAATATATTTAAAAACAGCAAATGTAGATGTAGATTTCCTTTGCATGATGTATTACTTAAAATACTCCACAGTAAAGGAAAAAGGAGAACCAGTATAATAGCACATTTTTTCCCCCAGTGCTTTGACAGAATTTATGGAAAAAGGCAGTGCTGAAACCATCAATACAACAGAATATTGTCAAAATACTTTCTCATAATAGATTCCCAATTTTCTCTTTGACCAAGATTTATGGATGAAAATGATAAAACTTCATAAAATAACAAGAATTTTCCAGGGACTTTGCTGCAATTGTTTCTACAGAAGTAATGAGCGGAGTACAAGTGAATCTGTGCAATGCACATGCTCCTTTCTTTTTCAGGATAAAGGCATTAATAAAAAAAAATTAACTTCAAAATATTATAGGATTTTACCTAGACCCTYTCTGTTACATTCAAATAGCCCCGCAGTATTGGGAAAACAAAACAACAAAAGCAGCTTTAGTAACTCTATTCATTCTGTTGGCATAAAACTTTTAACTCAATTTTTACAGATATTCAATCATGGACTGTTTCAAAACAGCGACGTAACTGACTTAAGTCATGATTTAATTACTTTTACACAAATATTTAACTCAGTGTGACAGCATTATGTCAATACTTAAATGAAAGTTGCTCTCATGCCTCTAATCCTATGACTAAGACAATTATTTGGAGTGATGAGCTTAATTCAAATCACTTTTTTCTATTCATGTCTTTGGCMTCTGAATTAAACACCACAAGCAAGAGCCTGTCTGTATATATAGAAAACAACATTTCAAAGGAAATATATGTTTGTGACTTAATCATTTAGTCTGGAATGTTTTCTAACAAAAGATGTACAGCCAACATTGCATATTCTTGGATAAGGAACTAGGATAACTAGGATATAGGAAATAGATTTTTTTTTTTTTTTTTTTTGTTTAACAAGAAATGTTTATTGATTCACAAATGCAGAAACCCACCATTTCTCATAGGTTTTTAGGTGACCAAATATCTTAACTCCAGTCTCTAGCCTGTGGTGTGGATGACTTTCTTTAAGAGAACGCCAGCTATTGATGGGTATTCTAAGTAGCCAGTCATCTACCACACAGAGATTTATTAGATGCTGCCTTGAACTGCAGCAGAGAGGCATCTTGGATCTTGTCCTCCACATYTGTTCTGGAGACTTTGTTTCAAGAAGCTGTGTGGTTATCACAAAGAGTTCCAATGCTCGGGGTGCAATTTCAAACAATGGGTTCAAAAGAAATTACGGCAAGCGTGCAGCTTTCAGCACAACTTGAAGAAATTAAAATAATAATCTGTGACCTAGAGAAGAAAACTCTAACAGTGATGGGCACAATGAGAGATGATCTCAGTGCAGGAGCACAGCTTCTTGCTGCATGACAGACAATATTARCAATAATACACTAAAAACTCAGTTTCAGACAAATGAACAGAACTGAGACCAGTGTAATCCCAGCAAAACCAAGAATAGAAAACCTAGAAGTTACTCATAATCTAAACTGACAACTAAATCTGCTTTCTTTAGGAAAAACACAAGCACTGGTGGCCAAATCCCACAATAGCAGAAGGACTGGTAATTCTCRAGGATTACATGGTTAAAGAGGATGTTTTGTGTTTGTTTTGATCAAGCAGATATAAGAGCTGACATGAAGAYAAGAATTAAGTCCTTCCACTTAATAGAATGCAGAAGATAATTTGGAGGAGAAAGAAATAATTACTCACTAGATTGARTAATACTACTTCATATAGAGTTATTACAACAGAATGCAAAAAACATCATAGTCCAAAAGGAAAAAAAGGTCATAACAAATCTTGATATACCGAATGCCTAAATTATAGTATTCACATAACTAGAGAGTATTTCAATTAGATTATTTTTTTATCTGCGTCATTTTTAAACCAGGTGCAAAAAGGGGCAGAATCTTAGCCTATTAAATATTCTTCTGGATTTGAGCTTAACAGCAATGGTTTATATGGAAAGCAGTTGTTGATATCAAAAATGGTTCATTTGATGATTTTGCACATATATTTTTCACAGAAGTTGGAGGGTTTTTTTATTTATGTTTTAAGGGTGGATGAGTGACTTTATAGAGGAATGTTGTACAAAAAAAAAAGTAGCATAACCATGTAAATCAAATTATTGAYTAATTTTATGCCACAAACTTAAGAGAACTTTAAATGCAGCAGTGGATTACAGGAACATTGACAGGACATTCAAAGTACTAAAATGCTGTCACTGAAATAACTTAGATAGCARCATAAAGCAAAGACTACCTTTGCTGAAGTAAGGGAAAATGTAAGGAAACCTTGCAAACAAACTGTCGAGAAGATGACAGCATTCAACAAGCCTCTTATTTTAAATATAAACTTGTATAGATGAATTTTACAGTTATATACATTTCACTAGAGATATCCATTTTTCCTTTTTACAACAAGAAGGGTTTTTTGCTGCTTCTTTCAACTGGAAAAAAAAATCTGTATAATAACATAGGGTTAATTAATAAAGTAATTTTAATGTAGCAAAGCCCCTGTTCTCCTGATTTTGTAACTTTGACAAAAAGTTGAATGTTTTATTATTGATAGATTGCAAAATGCATCAAATTATCAAAACCTAACAGGAAAATAARCAAAAAAGTGTTAAGATTTTAGGGTTCTAATAAAGAAATTAGGTAGATTCTCCACTTWGACAAATATTTTACCTCAGAAAAAGCTTGTCTGATTTTGTTGAAAAATCTTTTTATCTTACTCAATCTCTTGCACATATTCACTCCTGACAGAAAGAATTCAAGGGCATTTTTTTTGAGTAGCACCTGTCTCAAGAGGCAACAAAAGGTGAGTATATGCGTGTCAGGAAAATTACTGGAGGGAAGAACTAAGCATTAGTCTGCCTACACATACGAAAGGGAGACAAAAAACTATTGTTGGCCTATTTGTTGAGCAGGGCCATAAGAACCAGTTTTAAGTCAATTTTACATAATTCAGGCCAAATTTCTAACACCAATTCAATATACAATCAGAGACAAATGACTTAAACTCTTCTTTATTTCTCTATTTAAGAAATGAGAATAATATATATTTGTCTACAAGACAGCTGTATAGGAAATATTATTGGGCTTTCAAAGTATTGATAAAAAAGAGATGAAACTAACATAATCTGTAGAGTAATACTTAAACTGGATATTAGAATGATTCTCTCTTCATGGTTATCAAATAAGTTKTTTAAAATTATTACATTCATTGCCCTGTTAGGAGGTCTTAGAGTATCAGAGCAGTGATTATTCACATTTCCTGCTGTGTAACAGGGGATTTCTTTCACTGGATAAAGATTTATTTTTTTTTTTTTTAATTTCAAGGAATATTATGCATGTTTTCAACTTTACATATTCTGTATGTACTGTAAATACGTGTCTATGTACCTGTGTAGATGCACAGTACTGTGCATACACTGAAATACAAGATACAAGTATGGCAATACATATTTTAATAGGTGTGGTAGTTGAATCAATTKCTATGGTTCTTTTCTTGCAGCCAAGTTCTTCAAACTTTTAAAATCTAATATATATCCTTCTGACCAAGAATATTTCAATGATAAATTTTTTCAGGTACTATTGAAGGATAAACCTTTTTAATAATGTAAAATACATATTTGCAGCATTAAACTGTGACCATTTAATTTCTCTCCCACACTATGCCATTCTACTCTGGGATTTGTGAATCTCTTAACAACTACCAAACCTTTAAGCTCAAATTTTCTGCTGACTCATTTGTTCATWCTACGGGTCAAAATATTCTATTTAAAGGGTGAATAAATACTTTCCTGTCAAAACTGAGGTGAAGTATAAAGCAAGGTCTCAGAGAGGTCTGTCCTAAGTCCGGTTCTATTCAATATTTTCATTAATGACTGCTAAGATAATGGAATAGAGAAGTCACTTTAAAGAGCTTGTAGGTGACACCATGCTGGAAGCACTTACAAGCACTTTAGAGGAGAGCAGTCAAACTCAAAATTGTCTTGATAAATTGTAAAAATGGCCCAAAGTCAATAAGACAAAATTCAATAAAGATAAGTGCAAAGTAGTAAATTTGGAAAGAAATAATCAAATGCTCAAAAAATGGGGCAAACTGTCTAGGTAGCAGTAAAGACTTGTGCTATAGAAAGCAACCATCAGAACAGCAGCAGGCAACAACACAACTGCAAAAAGAGCAAGTATCATCCTAAGGTGTTTTAACAGATATGCTGCTATTCCAGTGTCAGAAGGGATGAACTATCAGCACTAAAGAGCAGTTCCTTAATGGAGGAACTAAAGTCTAAATCTACATGACTTAGGGCCATTAAGACACAAGTGAAATCTGAATGCAAGATAGACAAAGCAGCATTATGGTTATTAACCATTTCAGTGTGGCACATATGTTAATTTACTTATTGCTTTTAAAAGCCTTTTAAGATGGGTGAGTTATCATTTCAAGGRAATGAATTGCACTTACTATTGCATGAGATATATTAGCAAACTGAGACACTAATGGTTGTATAAAAATATAAATTCCCTGTAGTGACATTAATGAAAACACAAACTGCCAGGTGGAAAAGGATGTGGCGTGGTAAATCAAAGAATCACAGACTGGTGAAATGKTTTGGGTTGGAAGGGATCTTTAAARGRATAACTTCAGCAGGATGAAGTTGYGTRGGGACCCATCCAACCTGACCTTGGAAGTTTCCAGGGATGGGGTACCCACCACCTCTCTGGAGAACCCATTCCAATGGTTTATTGCCCTCTTGTAAAAAGAGCTTCTTCCTCGTATCTAATATAAATTGACCTTCTTTCCATTTAAATCCATTACCCCTTGTCCTATCACAATAGGCTCYATGAAAAGTTTTTCYCATCTTCCTTRCAGGTCTCCTTCAAGTACTGRAAGCTTATAATAAGAAATTTCCTTCTGGCCATGTGAGAGGCCAAATGGCTAAAGGCCAGGACAGGAAATTTGATCAAGCCACTCTATTGTAGTGATCCTAAATGGTGTCATTGCAGAGAGGAGGATAAAACAAAACCATCCTAAGCTTCAGTCAAGAGGTTAGGCCCCACCGATTTGAGACAGGCCCTTGCAATGAAAAATGCTGGTCCAAGGAAGGTCCTTTCTCCCTGATATTGAGTCAGATGGTCCGAGAAAACAGCCCTGTTTCCACTGCTGGCCATACACTGATGGATAAGTGCTGGAAGCCTGCTGTGCTTCCCACTCACAACCTGCCCCTGGATTCTCTGTGACAGGAATCATCCTTCTTATATTTGGGAGTGGGGACATGCAGTTGGCATAGAAAATCAGTCAAATCGAAGGATAAATAACCTATCTATAGATGTAGAGAAGGTCCATCCTTCAAATTTAAAAATGCCCCACCTTTCCTTAGAGCAGATTTGACATTGCATCTCTATTTGTACAATATATAAGTGTTAGGATAGTGCTCAGGAGCCCCAGGCGCAGAACGAGACCCTCAGTGCCAGATTCTAACACWGTTGGAACAAAAAGCCAATCTGAAATTTTATAACTCAGGTATAGCAGGAAGAGGCTGCACAAGAGAATTAAAAAAGACAGCATCAGCCTRCATGACAGGCAGCAGTGTCAGCACWCTGCTAGTTCAGCTGTTGTCAACTATTCCACAGACATTGGAATAAAAGAGAATTTTGAGGAGAAAATTTACTTTTCAGATGGTTGCTCTGATATAGATTTTTAGATTCATTCTAAATGTCATACAAAATTTGAACAGACCTGCAAAAACTCTCTTCATGAATTAAGTAGGATATTTGTTTCATTTAGTTCTCAACTTATTTTCAAAATATCTTAATAAAGCCATAATGATGCTTTGCAGTATTATTGAGGAAGAAGTGACATTTTAGCCATGTGTAAAACAGGGTTGGTGGCTGTACTAGGGTACTCTGGGCTGTGTGGGCAACCCAAACTTCATTTTCTGTTTCTATTTGCCACCCCCAGGAGAAGCATAGTGATCATAAGCTGAGAGCAAAATACTCAAGCAAATTAAGTTCTTAAGCACGAATTTTATCTTTCTTTAAAAAGGAAACAACAAAAAAAGAAACACTGGTTTTTATTTGTATATATGTGGAAGGTTAGAACAAACATTGATTAGATAGCTTTTGCAGCCAGCAGGGATTCTTGCATGCTTGTTGACAAACATTCCAGATGTTGTGGGAGTTCTTTAACCTTTTAAACCCATATTAATCTGTAGTTCTTTTGGGAGAGGATCAGCAGTAAAGGAGAGGGGTATACTCTGTGTATTCTTTTCCTTTTGCTGCAGTWGACAGTGAATGACCCACAGTCTTAAAGACCTGAAGGAATCATTAGATAGATTTGCATTCAGCCTTGATCCAGAAACCATTATGTAGGAAATGCAAAGCTTTACAATAGCTCTATTAGGACATTTTATTAATGCATCTATTCATTAGCTCTCTTACAGAGTTCTTACATGGTGGAATTTAAATTTCTTGGTGTTATATTTGGCTTAAATGGTCATAAGGATAACCTTCATCTCCCTCAGGGCTCATTACTGCATAGGTGTGGAGAACATTATTAAACAACAGTACACTGGAAGAAACTCCTGAATACTGTGCTGTGCCAGATGCAGGAGAGCTATTGCACCTTTGTCCCAGTCACAGTATGCACAGCTTTCTGCTGCTTGTCCTTTAAGATTTTGTTTAATGAAAAATAAACTGTTTCAAGAGGTAATTTTCCACCAGTGAAGCAGGAAACATATTTTTCTTCAGAATGTGCAACATACTCACCACAGAAGGGTCATGCTCTATGAATAAAACTTTTCTGGCATGACTGCACCAGAAATTGCTGTTAGGTGTTGTTTATTTAACAATTGATGCATAGTTACACATGCAAACTTCAGTAAGGAAGAATTGAGAGAGAAAATAATGCAGGGTACATTTGGTGAGAGCTGCAGTCAGCTGGTACCACCTCCAAGCTGAACCTCCAAAACCACGAGAGAGTCCCAAAAACCCCAGTAACAAGCATCAGTTATCATGGAACAACCCAGTGGGAATGAAAACTGATGAAGGTTCAGCATGAGCCAAGCTCTGAAATGCAGGTTGTGGTGAGGGACTGTTCTACCAAGCTCTGTCAGCTTCATGCAAAAAACCATATCCTGGGGACCTCCTGCACCTCCCCTGTCTGTCTGCAGCTTGAGAGGGAATTGGCAGTGACTTTATTCAGGAGGCATTGCTCTGACTCTTAGAGATCACTATTTTGCACTCTCATTTATTGTTTCAGTTCAAGCCAGACCAGTCTGCAACCTAAAAGCTCCCAAAAAAACCCTGCCTTCCACTAATACGTGTGAAATTTTAAATATATGAAAAATCTAGGCACTTCTGTGCTTAAATGAAGAGATGGTTTACTACCTCCCTGCAAGTCCAGAACAGCCTACACTGAGGAAAGGCTGATATAAACCAAGATGGCTTAAAGGCAATGATTCAAATTCTATGCAATATTTCATGYTCTTAGCCTAAACACCAGATATTTTGTGTAAATAGAGCACTAGTTATCAAGATCACAAGCGCAAAGATGAAAAAAATATGGATTTTAGTAGAGGCAACTCCAAGGGGCCAATTGCAGAGAAAATCTTTACTGTGTTTACATGTTATTTGAAAACAATCCAATTACCAGGATGCTGCAACTGTGAACAGTTCGCCTTAACAGCATATAAACAGCCACAACTATTTCCCCAATCCAGYCTGAACCAGCATTAATAGTAGTAATTTCAGGGACTGCAGAATACAGCAAATATCAAGATATTAWGGCTGGACTCTTCAGCAGATACAGRAGMAAAATAACTAGSAYTCCCAATGCCCAGCCTCCAGGCATGCATGGTTCCTCTGAGCTCAGTGTAAAGGTTCACMTGAACAGAACATGCAGCACTCTGAATCAACCAGAGGAGGAAAAAAGGTATGTTTAAACATAGGCTACAACATTGCTTTCTGAAAAAATGTTCAAAGAAATGTTTCTCATGACAATTAACTGCAATGTCAATGGATACTTCAAAGAATTCGGACAAAATTGATTCATTCATTACCTCTATTTTTCCTATTATATTCAAATAGTGCAGCAGTGCTGCACTGAGGCTTTCTCCTGACTGCCTAGTGCATGGCATTCCGATTTTCAACAGCAGAATGGAGTAGCAGCACAAACTGGTTTGAAATATGATGAAATGGCATCATTACTTGTGTATGAAATCTCAAAATCACTGCACTATGACCTTAGTTTTAATTGGCTTTTTCAGGAAGCCAACAGCTAAACCTCACCACTGATGGAAATTCATTCAATTATTTCAAGGCAGTTCCTAACTCCTCACCCAGCAATGTRTTAGGTAGCAATGCAGTCACTGATTTTCTCTCTCACTGTGGGGAACATGGTATGTACAGATGCATCTAGAGAATCATCTGTGGTTACGTTCATTTGGCCTAAAGGAAACTCCCTTGGTTTCCCAGAAGCTGAAAAGCAGATTCCATAAGGAAATCACAAACATGTTTGTCTGTGTAAGGCTGCTTTCAGCACTCCTGAGTCCAGCCTAGGTATTATTCCCTTTTTCAGTCCCTGACAGTGCCATTGCTACAGTCTTGTTTTATCAAATTATTGCACCTGTTCTGCTTGTGCAAACACAGAGACACAAAACAGTGTGTCTAATGCAGCTTTACCTATTCCTTTTTTTTTTCCCATCCCACCTATTATTTCTCATGCCCATTCCACAGGAATTCTAAAATTATAGTCTTCTTTCCTATTTTGACAGCAAGATCTTTGTTATTTAACAATGAACTTCCGCATTTTGCTGCAAATATTTTTGATTCATTCTGATAATTTTGCTACCTTCAGTGTCTAAACTTTAAAAAAAAAWAAGCAGATCCTTAGGTAGTTATGAACGGTGTTGACAAAATTAAAACTCACAAAAGAACATGTAAAGTTAAAAATCTTCAAGATTTTCCTGCCTAAACTATTGCTACTCAAAGACAATATATGAATATTTTCAATCATGACTGAAAATGGAAAATCAACAGGACATTTAACATCTGGTCACTGTTTTTTCAATAATGTTTAGATTCAATTAAAAAAAAGAAAAACCAACAACAACAAAACCAGAGGGAGTAAAATGAGAAGGGAAAATTTTCAGGAGATCTGAATATAGTTTTTTGTGCTCAGACTAAATAACCACATGGTCCATTTTCTTGTTTTAATCTTCCATGGATCAGTCCATGGCCATGCAGGATGCAATGTTAACCCAAAAGAGTTCAGTGTAGTAACCATCARTAGCTCTCTCCACCATCCTGCCAAGCCACACCAACCTCCCTTTCTCTCTTATCTTTCCATTCCATCCACTRATGCTGTGGGATGCTTTGCTCAGGCACAGAATATGGTTGCATCACATCACTATTCWGGAAATCCAAACATTCAACCAGTTGCAGTGTCTCTCCCAAGCAATTTAGCAAGGTTTTACTCTGCTCATAACTTAYCTTCAGAAATAATGACATCTATRTTGTAAAATTGAGGAAGAGGCACTTTGCTGATAAGTGGAATTTATTCAAAATGCYCCCATGTTAGAAATCATTTTATGGRTACCCTTTAGACACAGGCACATCTCCATGTTTTAGCAATTATTCATCTCTTACACATTCAAAATTTAGGAGAGTTTTAAAATCAAAATGCTTTAGAAGCCTACACGCTGCTTCAAGTGGCCGAACAAGTCTTGATGGCACTTCACACTTAAGAGACCCTACATAAATTAAATAAAAAGTAGGGAAGCATGAACCTTTCCTAGTGTGTCTGTGAACACGGTGGAAAGTAGCAATAGTCTCCCAAATCTAGGATATAAGACAAAAATCTGTCTCACAGTCACAAAATCTCCTGTTACCATAGTGATGGGGACTGAGCAAAAGACTAAAAATACCTGGTCTTATTCACTCTGTCTTAGGAATGTGACCTAAATGACACATAATACATGATTTTCCATGAGAAATTGATGGCATTTAGGAGGAGCCAACACTGGAAAGCAAGTACCATGTGTGGTCAGACACTCAAAGAGACCACCTTCTCAAAGATGCAGCTTGGAAAGGAAGTCCTCTGGGACAAGGCGTGCAAAAAATTATCATGAAAAAATCCCCACATGTAGGTCATTAACAAGACAAAAGCACCAATTTCATGTGGGTTTCTCTCACTAAATAAAGTTGGACTTTAAAAGCATTCTTTAGAGCTGCTAATGCATAAAATTAACCATAACCTCCAAAGAAGTTCACTGTCCACAAGCATCCCCAGCTGTGGTGACCATCAAGCTTAGGACAGCTCATGTTTCGGCCAGCTTTGGTTCACAGCACCCACATATATTGTGTTATATACTATAACTCAGAAGTGGGCTATTGAAGCGTGCTACAGCAGAAGCTGCCTGTGGCATTTCTGGTTTATTTATAAACAGTCATCTAATAATGATCATTTTCATCTCTGAATGTTTCTAAAAGTTTCCTGCACTGAGCTGTTTCGGGGTGCCTTGTTGGAAGGCAAACACCACAAACACCACTGGCTGTACAAAGAGGCTGATATCTCCCTGGAGGCACCTTCAAGTGCAGACCTGCCACAAAATTGCTCTGCATCCTATTAAGTATATTTTAAAATAGTATGGGATTATATTCCAGCACTCTTAGACACAGTGGARTTCTGAAAATATGTACTTTATTTCAAGTATAATAATAAAATCCTCCATTTTGAAAGAGATCATCAGCATCAGGTAAGGTTTGTCCTGATTACGCTTCCAAGAACAGAAGTGTCTTATTCAAGCAAGGAAAAAGGAAAAAACAAATGAGCAAAAAGCCCAAAGCCTGCAGCACCTGCAGGTRAAATTTTGTACCATTGTAAAACATTGACAAGAAACCACTTACCTGAGCAGGCCMAGCTTCACAATACTGCATTCCTAAAGAAAGTATTGGGTATCCAGAATACCTCACAACTTCAGGAAGATCATTTCTGTCCATATTTTTGTCAAACTCTCTCTGGGAAAACATTTCTTCACAAACTGAAAAAAAAAATCTTTTGTCAGATATGCCTTTAAAATAAGGGCACTGTAAGGCACCAAAGGGGTTTATTTTAGAAATTTTTTTTAGAAATATTTTCTCTTTTTTTAGAAATACTTCTTCAAAACCAAGTTAGCATGCTTGAAATGCTTTGTATGAAAACATAGGCCTCTGCAGAGGTTGATGGGGTAGTTTGCTCCTGACTTACTCCTGAACTGAAGAAAAAGTCATGCATTATCCTTGCTGGATGAAAAGAACAGCTGTGCTGAAACACATCCCTTTCCCATATTAGAATCTCTCAATATGAAAAGGTGATGGTCAGCAGAATYGGTGGAAAGAGGTTGAGGAAAGACAAAAATTATAGTGGTTAATGCTCTTTTTTTGCTTGGCAAATACGCTCAACCTAAACCAGTACATGAAACCTCTGCCCCTAGGGTAAAAGGCAAGAGGAAAATCCAGAATGGAACAAATTYTCCCCTGTATTAATGTAATGGAAATGTTCATAGATGCCTTGCCACAACTGCTTAAAARAACAAACTAGGAGAATTCATAGCAATAGGCTAAAGTCAATGATTTTCTTGAGAAATTTCTTATATTAAATAATATAGCTTCAATCAAGGAGACAAGAGATAAGTGGTATGTGATTTATTTTGTATTGCTCAGGAAAGGAAAACTACAAAATAAAAATWAAAAAAAGCTTCGCAGTTTCCTATACCTTCATATCCACAGAACATTTCAGGTAATCTATCTAACTCAGAGGTTTTTGYAGATTTTGTGAGATTCTGCAAATCTTTCTCCCTGACAGGCAGAGGTTACCAGTTTAGCTGAGGCACCACTGATTAGCAAAACAGTCAAATTTTCTGCAAGGGTTAACACCATTAGATCACATTACACTCCATGTTGGGGATGAGCATCTATAACATGTTGCTGTCTGTCTTCAATGCAGGGAAAATTAATGCCACTTTATTTCAGAAAATGTACTCTTATTTTCAAATACCACCAAAAAGGACAGAAAAAAAAAAAAAAAACCAAAGACAATTCATTGGGCTGCAACATCTTATTTAATTTAATCTAACACTTTTGTTTCTCTGAAATGTCTTTTTGAAGGAGAGGACAAAAAAAGTCAGTACATTTGTAACTCTTAGGTGTTAAAAAATACTCACCTAAGTCCAATTTGCAGTACTGTGTTTGATGCACAGTTGAAATCTCATACCAGTTCTCCTTTTCTCAGGTTTTTTTCCCATGAGGGAAGCTATTTTCTAGCATACACACTCAACTAAAATGATCATATTCTGTGATGAGATGGCCACCTCTTATTTTGGATGAGGAATTTGAAGGGAAATGGATGAGACAAAACAGGAGGTTTGCAGTCCAAACTGCTTTTTATTTTCCTTACATATCGTCATATAAACCTTGAGGTGGTAGGGACTACACTAAAAAAAAATATTCAGAAGAATGCAGATGGCAATGAGCAGAGCACTTTGAGCTAAAGAACAGACAGTTTTRGTATCATTGAACTATTTCCTCTTTTTTCAACACTTCTCCATATCATGGGAAGCAACCCCATCTCTACTTATATATATTTCTATTCTATAGAATACACAACTTTTTTTAGCAATTGAAATGTAAAACAAAGTTGGGGACGAAGAGTGCAATAAACATTCTGTTAGTTACAACCTGCTTCTCTGCTTGAAAAGCTGCAAGCCCCAGCCTTAGCAGTACAATATGCACGCACACCAAGGCTCCCTGAAAGCAGAGGATCAAGAGTCACAYGGGGCATTCTCCTCTAAAAACTTATACAGAGCCTTCCTGAGATGAAGGGATGGGAATGGGCACCAGCACGGCACTCACTGAATTCTCCCCAACCTTCAACCTTGAAGGTGAAGAACAGACACGACAGTCAGATTAGCTGAGCATGGAGTATTTTAACAGCAAAATAATGATAATCTAGAATTCTGACACTACTAAAATAGAAGGGCTGAATAAATTAAATAATCACAATAATACCTTAATCTTTGCTCTCTTGAATGCACTGTGTCCAAAGCATCTTCTCATGGATCTTTGAATACAAATGACAGCTTAAAGTCCTTCTCTTTTGCTAGGATGCTTTCTCCTCATACAAGAAGCTTCAAAGACTTCCAAGTAAGTTACTTTTCTGAGTTTAAAGGTCAAGGTGTTTGCCACTAAGAGTTAAAGGACAGCAGATTCATTTTTTTGTTTTTGTGGACTATGGATAAAAATTCTAGAAGACAAATTGCAATGTGCTGCACCTAAAATAATTACAGAATCATGCAGAATCCTCTTATTTACATGAATAGCTTGAAAAGATTGAAAAGGAACTCTTGGTCATTTACCATCTACAATTACAGAATTAGCATCCAAATCTTCTTGCCAAGTGTTCTGCTGCAGCTGGGTAGATCTGCACAATGCCCATGGCTTTGCAAACTATAAGGATTAAGTTATTTTCAAAATGTTAACAATTTGAATTCCTATTCAACTGTACAGATTTGATTTTGGCTTTTTTTTTTAATTACAAAAATATGAAAAGTCATATTTTTGTGTTCAAATACACTGTAATTTGAGCAAGACTAAAAAAAATCCTACCTGCCAGCTCTTACAATTGAACTGGTAATAYAAGCTATAGCTGAAAGACATTGAAAGGTTTAAGTGTCTCATTTATATGAATGTAAACTTTCATGGATTTTATTAGTGAGTATTCATTAAACTTGCCAGAAAATTTCACATACACACTCTAGAAAAAGAAAAAGGAAAAAAAAAAAAGAGACAAGAGAAATATATTGAAACCAATCTTTTTCATAAGAACACACCAGGAAATGCTGTATTGGAGATTTTCCTGTCAAAACAAGATAAGAGAAACACCAGAAAAGTGAAGATATTCARTATCCTGGACTATACATGTATTTGCTGGAGTAAAATTACTGAAAGTAATTTTAAAACCCTGAAAGCTCTCAATTTTATCTTGATACAGAATGAGTAGAAACAAACTCTCTGAAGTTTCATCTYTACAATCCTCCTATGTGATTACCTGACTATGCTCCAGCTGAGGAAATGATCACAATATATATGGTAAAGAACAAAAAATGTTAGATCTTGCCTTTCAAGCCGTGTAACTGGCAGAAATGTAAACCAAACCATACCTCAGGATTTTTCATCAGCGACATTTAGATTTTCTTTTTTTTCTGAAGGTACAATTGTGAATAGAAATAGTAATTTTATACTTAAGGTCGCGAGTAGCTGTGTGCATGAAGTCAGTTGTAATTTTACTTAACACATCCAGATTGTGCCAAGACTAAACCAATCTGCTTGAAATTGCTTAGAATAAAGAGAAAAATGGGGTTTATGCCTGGCCTTCATKAAGCAAGGTGCTAGTAAAATCAAATTCTTGAGAAATTGAGATCTGGGTAATTCTCTAAAATTGCCTTTTCGTAGTTTTCTTTCTATTTGTTTATTTCTTTTTGAGGTTATAATACACTGAGATTTTTAAAAAGAAAATTACTTAGATGATGAATGTCRTCTGAAACAGATTATTTTCTGCTGTTCTATAGCACTTTCTCGATGTAACCAAAAGCCTGTAGGAATTCTCATCAGACCATCTTCGTATAATTAAAAAATACCATTTGCACTGATTCATCACACCCCTCCATGCCACAAAGACAAATCTGTTCCATCAATCTTGATCCCTCTACTGGTTGAAAAATCTTCCAGGTRTTCCATATAAGCTCACAACCTGAAACCACAATTTCATCATTCTCTTATAATCTGATGKACCCTCTAACCTTTCTCACTGAACACGGAGCTGAACCCTCTACCAGTTTAATTCAGCTCCATAKCTGCAGTGACTGCGCATTTACCATTTTTCCCCAGAGATTCTATCAGAGAAGAACAACATTTTAATTTGTTTGTAAGGTTTCAAGGAAATTGCAGTTTCTTAGGTTGCACAAGGATTGCCCTGAGTGGATACCCATCACCACAATTCTTTCTAGACAAGCCTAGTGAGTTCCAGGTGATGTSTGTCTGCTCTGAGATAAGAGAAACATGAGGATATCCAAGGGCTACATCTCTGGACTGATCAAACTCACTGTCTTCAGAGACCAAGGAACAACATTATATGAGGTGGACAAGAACCTGACTGATTATCTACATGGGTATGTAGAGTATACACAGCATTTCTATAATTTTATTTTTTGCAAATTTTGAGAAAAAGTTTAATGCAAGGCAATTATCTGTGTTGGGAGAGCAGATCCCATTGTGTTGTCTTGCAGGAAGAAAAGCCTGAAATGTTGTCATAACATTGTTTTCAGATTTATTTCAGATTCTACTTTAAGTTCAAYTTTTCAAACAAAATCCTCAAATCAATATGAGGAAGAGACAGATTATTTGAGGACAGCAGGGTACTTGGACAGAAGGAGAGAAATTCTTCTGAAAATCAGCACATTTAATGAATTCTTTTATTTAATAAAAATGTGTTGCAGAACAGTTCTGATTAAGTTACCATTACATTCTTTTGTAGATCCATGATAAAAAATAAATGTGTGCAAGATATGGACAAGTGGCTGTTTGAAAGATCAAGTGTACAATCAAACCCTCACTTAGGTACAGCAGCTGTCTGCACTACAGATGTCTTTGTAAAATCAAATTCATGCTGCAGATCTGATGGGAATGCATTGAATGGCTCTTCCTACTGAATTATACATGGGGCAATTTTTTTTATATAATATCACAATTTAATTTCATGCAATTTACATATTCTGATTAATAGTGCAGTGCAAAGATATATTTAATATGCTCTGGCACTGCTGTATAAATAATGTCATATCAGTATCTTGTGCTGTTCTTTAAGATTAATTAATTTTAAGGTTGCATTCAAGTTACGCTCCTCTTTCTCTTACATGCCACAAAAAATATATTCTAAACTACCTTTTGCTTAATGAAATTTCTCTCAGTTACACTATCTCTAATGAGAACTTTTACAGGAAAATGTGTTGTTTTAATGGAAGAAGATAGCTAAATAGAAAAAAGGTGCTTTTATTTAATAAGTGTTTAGAATTTACTAAAGCAGAACAAACAGTGAGCATGATGTTCGAAAAGGAATTTCTATCAATTTATCTGCATTGATGTATATTCCATCACTTACAAATTTCAGTTCAGATAATGCTACTAATTAGTTTTGGCTGATATTGGAGTATTTTGTATGCCCCATTTATTAAAGCTGTTTGCCCATCTGTTAATAGGTTGGAAGTGATTAAAGGACACTTATTTTGGCTGTTGCAAAGGCCAAATCATTTTAAAGCTGCAAATATGTGACAAAATCAGCTAAAGGTTTGCCAAGTTCAGGACCTGCTTTTCTTAAAGTGTTGTGGTGTCTGCTTYCTTTCCCTCCTGCCTAAAGTATCTCTGAGTTTTCAGTATATAAAAGTAAAAATTCATCCAACTGTGGCAAGCCACACCTTCTATTTGTTTAAAGTGAGGTTTTAATGTTTTAAATGTTTTTCAGATCTCTAGCATTTTTGCTGTTTGTCTACCAGCTTTGAAGCATTGCCTCTGAGAGCTTAACTAAAATGGGTCTTACAAGAGTGCTCAGTACCTTTGTATTTTAATGCCTGTGCCTTCTCTTCCTGTCTATTGTTTCATCAGTGTGGGAAAAAAAGAACAGCAAAATTAAGAATAAACCAATATGGGAAACATCACAGGAAAAAGAAGACAAAAAAGAGGATAAAGAATTTGGACAACAAGGAAAGTCATGGACAGTGAGCTGGGAAACAACAGAAAACCCAAACCTCTAATGGTATTAGATTTATCTGTGTTATTGTTGAGAGAAAATTATAAACTTCAGTTCCATCTGAGGAAGAGTATTTCAGTCATAAGCTTAACTTCAAAGAAAACAAGAATTAGCCTTGTACACGAGCTGGAATCCCTCCCATATACCATTTACATCCTATGGCCTACCTGAAGGCAAAGCTCACATTTAAATACTTTTTTTTTCTGCCTACATTTAACTTAATGCTTTACAGTATCAGGACAGAACCCAAGCTGACCCTTACTCCCAATGAAAAGTAGTAATGGAGCTGTGAAAGGAGCATTCAAACARATATTCTACCCCTGGTTTATCTGCAAAGACCTGCATATTTTTTTCTTGACTGAGTTTGAACTGTAATACCAAAGGGAAAAGACCAATAACTAACTCTAGACTGAGTATCTTCATCTGCAAATTTAATTTTACAAATGAGCAACATAAAGTGCTACCGACATACATTAAAGACATACCACCTGCTTCGAACTACTTTAATGGAAAATCTGTCTAGCACTTTCTTTAATGATTATATGTCTTAAATATTCAACAAATGAAAGGATTATCACTGAAATCATATTAATCTGCAAAGGATTAACAGCCTACTGTTGAAAGACTTCATGAACTGCAATAGGAGAGGATCTGAAATAAAAATGCAAGGAGCTTTGCACATAAATAGTGCAGAAAGATTGTTAGAGGTTGAAGCAGCAAAAGTGATAATGGGCTGAAATGAAGAATGGTGATGTGAATCAAACACATCAGCAGTGAAAATAGAAAAAAATCATAGAAAACCTTCWGTAAGCTGTATCATCCTTCACACCTGTATAAACATTTTCTTTTGCAAGTTTCTGTGACCAGCTGCACTCTCATTAACATTCATAATTTTCGAAAAATTTAGAGACATTATTTGAAAAGTCTTCTTTAAAGAATTAAAATTTTAGTGAACATTCTGGCCTTCATKAAACACTCAGAATCAAGTCTTGACTTTCTATGGATACAGTTCTTTTTTGGGTTAGAAAGAGAAGGTTGTAAAATACTTTATTTTCAGCAATACACAGTTYAGCTTCTAGAATTTCCTGACATGAAAAGAATGTCTTATTTTTCTGTTAAATCTTCTGCCTGTAGGACATTAATGGAATCGTGGCCAGGCATTTCTCGTTATTTAATGGCCAACAGAGTTCATTTCATCAAACCTCATTCAGTAGTTATCCATATTCATGAAGGCACTTAAGGATGTGTTTGATTTTAGCTTTAGTAGGATTTAAGGGTATGTTTAAAGTTAGGCACATACTTAAAATGCTATGCTGAATTTGGATGGAGGCAATCTCATGCTTACCTGAGCTAAAGTTAAAATTAAGCATATGCTTAAGTATTTTGCTGAATACAGATGGAGTGCTGAACTGCATCCCAGTGATTACTCATAAGTGTCAGTATGTTCTCAATCCAGAAATCATCACTTTACAAATAAAATCTGAAGATATGCGTATACATAATCAATGTATGGCTGAGCAGAATTTTGATGACCAGCTAATTATAATTCATACAGACATAAATTAATAAGGGGATGAAACACTGCTTAAACTCAAACACACATCCCAAATTATTCACTTGGGATGCACACAGAAGGTAAAAATACAACAGTTAAACAAAATGGAGGCATAAGGGCAAGCCATAATGACAAGAACAGCAACAGCTTTTGCTTCTGTTGAAAACACCAATCTAAACCTCAGTGGGATGAGCTGAGTTGGTCTCAGGGCCTGATGCCAAAACTTGCCTGGTTTCCTAAGGCTGAAGTGATGCTAAGGGGAGGTTAATATTCACATCAAACAAACAGACCTCACTCATCACACAGAACAAGTCAGAATCACCATTCTGAGGTGCTGCAGCTTCATGACATTGAGAATCAGAGGGTTCTACTTGGAAATAGCATAAATGTATGACTACAACCTGCTTATGCTTTCTCATTCCTTTGTCAGTTTTCAAAATTAATTTCCCAAAGAAAAACATTGAAAAATAAGTTTGAAAACAGCTACATCAGTTTCATCTGCAGCTCATATTCATCCTTTCTGACAGCATTTGATGTAGTGCCTTACTTTTAGTTGGCTTGGAAGACTACCGTAATCTGCAAAGAGAGAAGAAAGACCTTGTGAATTAGACATGTAAAATCTTAGACAGCTCATAACTGCCACATATTTCAAGAACTCTGCGTATACTTTTAAAGTTTCCAAATTTAGACAGAACTAAAAAAAGTTCATAGAAATAAATCTACTTAATCAGTAACCAAAAACGCTGYGGATGAACCTAGCAATACTTTGCTTTAAACCTCAGTGTACAGGTTCAAAAAATGAAAATAAAGTTTTTCACTTTCCATCTCCTCAATGACTATTCTTTGTCCTGCTACCCCATAATTCTAAAAATGCTTTCATCTAATGAACTATGAAAATACAAACCCCACAAACATTTGCTATAATTTTGTAGATCAGGGTGTAAAGCTTTTGTTGTGATGTATTTTTTTTTCTGGCTACTTCTTAGGAAGGATACATCATCTACAAAAAAGAAGGCTGGGAGGAAAAATACCCCAAAAATAACCCAGTATATGACTGAAGTATGTCCTTGCCATTTTAATTCCTGTGTTGCCAAAACACAGTGATAAAAAAGCATGTTACAGAACAGATATCAGATATCCTGATCCTTTATTCTTTTGCCAACAATGGATGGTAAAATGCTATATGAGATCCAAAATCATTAAGTTTTTTCAGACCTGATGATTCCCAGCTTATCTAATCTGCTTTATGACAGAAACTATCCCACACCTCTGGCAATCCCATACACTACTGTCTAAATTTCTTTTTAGGACAGTRTGACTGACATATTGTACTTTGTCACTGACTGTAGCACAGCCACACCATCTCAGGGGACACAGACATGGTGATATTTTCTGTTCAGACCTGAGTTCTTTTACTTTCCATACCCAACCTCCTACTCTGTTTTGCACTCCTTTGGTTAGTAATTTCATACAACAAAATGATGATTCCAAGCTCCTGCCTTGTGTGTGAAAATGTCAAATTCAGGGCTCATTCTGGTGTACATATATAGAGTGATTCTCCACACCAAACACTTCATTGCTTTTCTAAGTACCAGCATGTTTTATTGAACAAATTACATTATTTTGGTTTAAAAAGTCAGATGTGTACATGCTAGACTAATGTAGAAAACCACATTACAACTACAACYGAATCATTCTTGCAAGCATTCCATTTAGCAAGTTTACCCACTGAATCTGAATTCTAGAGGTGGATTTTCATTTTTTAATTAAAAAATGCAGGTTCTAAAGTCTGCAAGTCAATCTTGTATTGCAGATTTCCAGTAGGGAGGTAGGAGTTATTCAACAGTTAGAAGAAAACATGCTTCTCATGAAGCCAATCATGCAATTCAGTTTGCTGTTGCAAATAGAAGATCTGGCTCTCCACAACATTTTATATTTTATATTTTAGGATCATCAGCCACCACTGCTGTCTGGTGGGAGATCGCATGTTCAGGAGCAGCCCTATTTAGTACCTCATTTTATAGGTAGATAATTCTTGGGTTGTTCATCTAAAGGTTCTGTGTCATCACTGAGTAGTCCTGTCCAATTTAGCTGGCTTTTATTATAGCTAGCTATATATTGGTTTTTGCTTCTATTGGTGATCTAGGGATTTGAGCCCTAATGTTGCCCCTCCTGGAACCAGAGTGGATAAGGCCTATCATTATATCAATCCCATTCATCTATTTGACCTGTCAGTCATGTAAGGTACATGCTGCAAGATTATCTACATTTTAGTTCATGTGGTCTAAAGCCAAGACAATGTCTAATAAATTCACCTCCTATAATTTAATCTGAACACGAAATTATGTTTCTTGTGCAATTGAAATTTGAATAGTTATTTAACAAAATCTGGATGTTAACACCAGCTGTCTGAGAAAAAAAAAAAAACCAAAAAAACACATGAGAAAAGAGTGGACATAGAGGTGCAATAGGCATATGATCTGCATAAAACCTCAAGAGTCATTTTCCAAAAATTACTTTCTGGGCAAAGATCCAACTGTACAGCACAGTAAGTGACTTCTTCACGTCTGGGCTTAAATGCATGAATTCAGGGCAGGATAGGCACATGAAGTAACAGAGACAGTTATTGAGTATCTTAGTAATTCACAGGAAATTTCCCAAATGCTGTGAAGACATGGTCTGAGGCACTCTCAGATCCTCCAGCTGTGCATATCAGTATTCTGATATAAGCTGACAATAGAAACTCAAATCCTACTGTGCAAGTGACCAGCATGGGCCAGATCTCTGAATATCTCTGATATTCATGTCTCAAGTTTCAAACACATTTCAAAAATGTTCATTTTGAGACAATAAACCTTTGATCAGCAGATTGCCACACAGAAGAGCTAACAYAGCCAAGTGAAAGCTCATTTTCACCTTCCTTTCTTAAATATTCTTTCCTAAATAAAGTACATCATACCTTGCTTTCTGAAAGCTGACCACATAACCTGAAGTATGTTCCTCTTTAAAAATAAGGAAAATCATAACAGCAAGCCCTGAAAAGTGGGAGTTGAGAAATACATGCAAAGGTCCTTTAAAATTTGTACTCGCCGAGATATTTGATACTCTGCTGTTACAAAGGAGTCAAATGGCTTTATCTTCTCAGAACCTTCCATATAAAACAACGCAATGGAGCATGTTTTTAACCCAGAATGTGCAGTTCCCACTTTACACAGGATGAGCCACTTGCCAGTTGAGTTCAGTGTCCTGCCTGCCCCTTGCAGAAGGAATTTAATTGGTTCTTACAGCAATCTGTACTCTGTACTCTGATAAGGTTGATGAGAGACAAAAAAAAATAAAAATAAGAAAAAGGCAGCAAACCCACCTAGCTGAAGACCTCATTTGGCATATTTCTTCCACAGTTCTCTATTTGTGCTGCTCCACCACCACCCCAGTGTGCAATTACCCTCCAAACAGCCATTCCTCACTCCAGATTTTCAATTTTTACCCATGGCCATCCAAAAGATCACAATTCCTTCCCAATTTGCTCCCAAAACTACCTTTCAAGTCTCCAGTGTGTGGTCCAATGGATTGGATATGCTTTCATRTGGGGCTACCTCCCCCCTTCAAATTCCCAGCTTAATTCTGCCAGAGACAAGGGTGGYCTACAATAAAGACCTTGCTTCCACTTCACAAGCCACCTGTTATCTTCCTCGCCAACCTGCCAACTCCTCTGCTGTTTCCCAGTCCTGCTGCTCGCCAGCCCACTGTGCCATCTGCACAGCAGGAATTCAGAGATAAACYTACCAAGTGTTAGAAGTCTCAGCTTTGTCTCCGAGCCGGTGCTGCTTTGTGAGCAGAATAATTATTCTGGAATAAAAGTAACTTTCGTTTAAGTATAATGTCTGCATGGAAAACTACTCCAGAATCAGGGATAGCAAATTAATTCATTCTATTCTAGCTCTGCTAATTTTCTTCCTTTTTTGTACGGGTTCCAAAACTACCTTAAATTTTCTCACTCAGACAGGTTATATATGGATATTATAATTATATTAATTTACAAAAAGAATTGAAAATTACTCTAAGTAGAATTAAAAAATTTACAGCAATTTCAGAGAGTAATAGTTGAAACATTTCTGAAACTGGAGAAGAGCTGAAATGCAGGAATCTGATTACTCAAAAGACTATTAAGWCTTCTGTCCCAAAGATTATTAATAACAAAACAAAAAAAACACAAGCTGAAAAAATCATTTTAAACCTACCAACCAGAGATCACCGGAGCCCAGAAATTGGACTGTCATGTGAAAAACTGGAAGAGGCAACTGATTTTCAACCAGAGAAAAAATATTCCACTCATCTGTTATAGTTAGAGGTACCATGCCACAAAAAGTGAGGACCTTAGTACAGGTCTCAGTATGTGCCATAAGGCTGCCTATGGCTTGAATACATAAACTACAGAACAATTACTAACCCAGAATATTCACAATTGCAGCAAAAATCAAGAGACCACAGAATCACAAAAAACACAGTTGAAATAATACAAGGAAATGATGAAGTGGATTCAATCGACATGAGAGAAAGTTGTCACAGCACACCYRGARCTTAATGGTTGTTACTTTAGAGCAGATATCGTGGTCAATGTTGGCTTTAAGGATGAGCTCAAAGTGCATTAAGGATGTTGGTTTGGACCACCTACAAAGCTCTTCTACCAAGCCTACAAGATAGAACAGAAAAGAATCACCTGCAATTCCATGCTGGAGTATTGAAACTAGCATCGTTCATCAATGGGAACAATA
Organism: Malurus melanocephalus; assembly: GCF_030028575.1. Taxonomy (NCBI): domain Eukaryota; kingdom Metazoa; phylum Chordata; class Aves; order Passeriformes; family Maluridae; genus Malurus; species Malurus melanocephalus. The sequence continues at coordinate 828,274 of NW_026623337.1, forward strand.
GAAGCTGATCACTCTATTGTGAATCCGAGATGATAGAGGGGAGAAGATGTTTCATATTTTGTTCAATTCAGATTATTGTGGTATTCTGTCTCRACTGGTGAATTTGAACTATGGAAGCACTTTGCATGATAAACAGTAGAACTCTTCACCAGCCTTGAATCATGATGCAGAAATGGGTAATTCACAGCTAGCTTTGAAAAAGCTTTCGATTTAAATAACGATCTCCTGTTTTGGGTCAAGTACAAAATCCTACTAAAGTACMAATCACAAGTAAACAAAGCTATCCCAGCTCTTAAAACACCACACATATATTCCATCTCGTCCCAAAGAAAATAAATCAATAATTCAAAATAATGGCATTCTGGCAATGTAACACCTTGTCTATAACTTATTCCTCCTCATGTGTCTTTTGGGGAAAGATTTTATAAAGCACATTTTAAAGTTTAATGAACCATTCTCATGTTTTTGTTTCTGTTAATTTTACAGGTGATACATGCAAGTCATTCTGAAACAACAACACCCCTTGTGTGTAGATGCAAGCAAAGCCACAGGCATCTTCTGAGCACACTCACTGTTTTATCCAGGTTCATAAGCCACAGTGATCTCTGTTGCCTTTTCTCATAAARGAAAATGCAATCAGACATGGAAATACTCTGCAAGGTGATTTTCTTCCACATGAGACATTCAGTAACGAAGATGTCTTTGTGCATGACATGCTTATCTCATCCTTAACATCAAGCAAACTTTAAAATCAAGAAGCTCTTTATTTAATGAAACATTAAACTCAGGTATTTTGATGCTAGATTAGAAATAACACACTTCAAATAAATGAAAAATGGAGTTTTAGTTCAGCCTTAACAATCAGGTTCCTCTCTAGGCAAGAGGTAACCTGTTTTATCCAGGCTCCCCAAGACACCTACTGTGTCAAAGCTAGACAAAGTTAGACTTCTACTTTTTGAGAACAAAAGAAAATATTTAAATAGAAAATAAAATRTCCCYTTTTYCCTTGCAAACCCTTCAGTTTTCACTAGTGTTTTCAAACAGGCTAAAATACGTTCAGAGTTATTTCATTAAATAACAGGATTTATGCAGCTCTAAGTTTAAAAAAAAGCTTGTAGGCAAGTTACCTCTCCCAGCTGCTTGCTACTTTATATTATTCCAAACATTTAATCTTACCTCAAAATAACAGTTTCTAAACCTTGTGTAGAGAATGCRTGAAGCTTTGTTAAATTTTTCTATMRTTTTCTGAGTTWTACCTCATTTTAACTGTATGAAAYTGAGAATTTATAATCTAYGCACTGTTCACTATTTTTCAGTAAATATTTGTTAAAACTGCTATAAAGGTWGGAAAATATGATTAGTTCTCACTGTCAATTTGAGCTCCTCAGATTTTCTCCCCCATCCCAGCACGGGGAGTGAGTGAGCTGCTGGCTGGGCTGAAACCACCACACTGAGCCATAGGGACCTGTTTAAATGTCCTTTTTCAGCCATATAGTCAGTGTTCTTTTTTTTTGAGCTTTATCCAGGTAAATTTTGCCAATTTCTTGGACTGTAAACAGGCCATCCTGCTTCTGCCATGTGCTTTTGGAATGCTGTGACAAGGACTGCACAGTATTTCAGATGAGACTGCACTGGTAATTTATAAAGAAGCTTCATTAATTCTKTCTGCATTTGCTATATTCTATTTTTTTTCTTTTTCTACTGCTCACGATACTTACATTTAATGAGAGCTCAGCCTTCTACCCAAGCTCAATGGAAATTCTGTCAAGTATTCAGTAATGTTAAAAGATGAAAAATTCTAGGGRAAAATGACCATGTAAAGAATTCTGTGATGAAATGCTTAAGGCTCAGTCCATGCTCATCAATTTTGCTAGTGTCACATGCCTTCTGCAACCTCTGCCAGTGTAGGATTTTCCTTCATTGACAGTTAGATTCAACATTCTCTTTAATGTAACATAATTGTAATTCCTGCAAGGACTTGATTGGCTGCTACCAGGAGAGAGGAGTTCCCTAACTCCAAAGTTACTTGGGACTGAATGATTTCTTAGAATATGTTTTAAAACACAAACACACCACAGAAAGTTCTGCTCTGTATTTCATACAGCAGTCACACAAGCCATTAGGAATCATGAGGATAAAATGTGGTAAGCCTCTACATGTGAGAAATTATATCTTTCTTTTGCACTCTTTTATTTGTTTGGTTAAGCATTTTTCTGTTTAGTGGGAGGRATTTTACAGCTTCTGTCTGTGAATGCTTGAGTCAGGAAATTCACTTAAAAGTTATTTGAGTCACTTCTAAAAACCTTGAAYACTTAGGACGTACTTTRGAATGCTGGCTGTTGCCTCTATTGGCATTAATCCCTCCTCTMAGATGAGAAATCATATTTGAAAAATATCTGAGACACTTAAATATGAAAGGGAAAGGAGCAGTGTACTGATCACAAGTAAATATCTTCATGCAGAGACATTCAGAGTTCCCAATACATCAGGCTCCAGGCTCCAATTCCATATTCCCATCGCTTGGTAATATGCTTTTTTCTTTTCTCCCCACCAATCTAYTTTTGATATTGCTGATATTTATTAAGTTCTCAGGCTCCAAGGTTAAGTGGTGTTGWGCACAGAACTTAATAAATATGAGAAATATCAAAAATAGATTGGTGGGGGGAAACAAAAGTTTATAATCCATTGAAATTCCAGGGCTAGTGAATCAGAATTTAATCTAAAAATAAGCAAATTAATATTTTTTTTATATCATTCCAAGTTTTCTGACCTTTATTGGACTTTATCAGTCCCAAATTAACATCCCTTCTGAACTGCTATTGTGATCCATTTTTATGTCAGCCTTTTTCATCTAGCCCTTTCCCACGAAGAAATTTTCTGCAGGGTGTGCTCTTAACCTTTTTAAAGGCAAAGGCTGTTGCAGGAATTCCACAAAAGATACATCTGCGTTATCTGATAAATCAGTGAGAAAAGCCAGAACTTAAACCAAGCTTCTCACAAAAACATTCTTCACTAGTTACCATTTAACTCCATAAATGAGTGCATTGAGGGAAGAGAAAGAAGTTGATGAAAATTCACAGCTAGCTAATGCCTTTTTTAAAATAGAACATTCATTTTAATCTATAGTATTTACAAGCAATTGTTAGCTAGAATATAGAATTAGTAGATCACATTTAATATGTATTTTTCCTAATTTTATGTTAGATCATTAATTCAAAGCATTTCAATTTTATCAGTAAAGACAGTATATGGGTGCTTTAGAAGAGTAAACAGGAAAAATAGTAGCCAGGATCTGGAAATATAAAGCTGTCATAGAATGAGGTTGAAGTTTGCATCCACTCTGATGCCTTTTACACTTCCAGGATATCTTAAGTAAGATTCTGTTTCATCCAAGTATCAAAATAGGAGAATTGTCTACAATTGTCTACGTCTCATTAAATTTATTTTAAATAAGGCTGCATAACAAGGAATAAGGATTTTCTGAATGCCTCCAGAGTGTGAAGTTGTAGCAGTATCAGGGTATTTTTGTGCACTCTTAGATAAATGTATGTGAATGATTCAATTATATTGATGTGTATGAATGGTAAGAGATTTCAACATAAGGATTAAAAGTACAAATGCAGTGCAGCAAGAAAGTATTTAAGTATTCCAGAATGAACACAGTCTTCCAGRATGAACAGGGTGTTACAATGTCATTGTAGTTCTCATGCATTAAAAGACAAGACAGCATTCAAGATCTCATTAGAAACTCAACATTTAAACAATGATGCTAAGGTATTCCTTTGTTATTGTCACTTTAAACTTAATATGATTAATTTTTTCTTGGCACTTGATTTGTTTGGTGGGAACTTTARRATTGTACAAAAGCTTAGGTGTTTRTCTAATGGAGTTCTGAGCAACCTACAAACCTTAACTCCCATATGAATAAATACAGCAGTTAAAACCACATGGCTTTTCCTAAAGCATCCAGTGTTTAGACTGTGTCAAATTATTATTGAAGACTGAGTTTTTACCTTCAGGTTTTGGTCTATTTTGTGAATAAATTGTTTTTACTCACCATTTTTAATGTATAGAATACGATTCTGCCCTTTCTGGGGCAGAAACTACCTGTACCCACATGTAGGTACAGCAGCCAGCTATGCAAAAATTACTGCTTCTGTTCCCAAACTCTTTCATCTCCCAGCTTCACTCTTTGTCACTTTTAATTCAGCTTTCACCCTATCCTAGTTCCTTTGGACTGCCTCAATTTTACTTTAGGTTACCTATGTGAACTAGATTTGACTAACACACCATGACAGTGCTCATCTTCATTTTCTCTTGTGGATATATACTTRGGCTACTTCGGGGCTTGTAAGGAGCTTTTCAAATGCAAGAATTCTTCTGTATTCTAAATAGTATAGAAATTCTCAGCCCATTTCTTTCATTTCTACTGATTTGTGGAATTTGTGCTTTCACTTCATTTTTATTGATTTACATGTTGCAGCAGACAAAGGATTTGGATCACTGAAATTTGCTTTTTATACTGTAACCTCTTTTTCTCAGCAAAAGGAGGTCTGTTACTCTTCCTGCACTATTAGTGCAGTTACTGCTGGTAGCACACTTCCAGTGCCAAGCAGCCAATGTCAAATGCAATGGTTCATGGTATAGAAATAGCTATTGAATCGACTGTAATTGTGCTTTTGGTGTCAGGTTCAACAGCAAGAACAAAACCAATCCCTGCTAACCCACAGAAGTGGAACTGGTCACTGCCAGACATGGAATATTTTCTAGAAATCATTGGCTGGGTATCACAGCAACATTTTAAAAACCTGGTTATTAAAAATGAAAGATAGATTCTTCATTATCTTTCATTAAAGTATTGCAAAACACCCTTCCACATTTTAAACAAAGACATGTATTTAGCAAATAGTTTCATATCGCTGGGAAAACATGCATTTTGTTTACTAGAAATGTACCAGACAGRCTATGAATAGAGAAGAATAAGGCTTCTGAAAGTGCACCCACAAAGGTTTGCTTTTCAGGGTTGGTATTACAAGTAATTAGCTTGACATTTAATGAAYGACATTTCTAAGAACTGCTAAAGCTGACTTAACAGACAAACAGAACAACCTTTATTTTGTTTAGAGAAGGTAGTAACATTGTTGCACATTTTATGCAAAGTGATTTCTCCAGCTAATGTTAAAAACATCTACATTAAATACTTGAAATAAAAATGCTCTCTGTTAACACTGTTTCTRGTATGGTGCTGTCTGCTTAGCACAAACTGATAAGAATTCCTGTGGTAAAGAAGAGTAGGCCCATACTAGAATTAGAGTAAACTGGCCCTCAATTAAAATTCTGTGTTTTTTCCAAGCAAGTTTAAAATCATAAACAATTGAGACAGMATTTCTCATTTTGGTAAAAAAAGCAGGAGGGGGAAGGTAGATCTTATATTAAGCTTTGCTGAGGCTTTAGAATTTAATTTTATATTGGCAAGAAAATCTTTGGAAGGATGAAGAATKCATGTGCTAGCCTGGTTATCCAACCCAGAGGATATGTTTGTTTACATGCAACACATTTCAAGGGCACTTAGAAAACCACAGTAATTTGAGAAATACATCTGAAATTTGGTCTCATTTCCTGCTTGTATTAAGAATGAAATTAAGTGTTTATGTCATGACAGTCTCATCAGCTTTATTTTTGTGCATTAGAAATCTGGAAATCTCTTGTAAGTGCCTGTAATATCAGAGTCTCACTCACTGGGTTCAGCTGCTGGTTAGCACACCCACACCTCACCAGGGAAGAGAATGGAGTCTTCAACCTAAATGGCAGAAATACGGTTATAAATAGGGATCCCATTTAGCACCTTTTTCTCTTTTTTTTTTTTCTTTAAATTTCTGATGGGTTTTATTTCACTGCTTAAATGTGAATAAGGCTGATCTACAAAGTTATCCTGCTGAAAAGAAATGAGAGCAAAGCCACTGACTCTCCTTTTTCCTAATGGCATGAACGCCATCAATGATGACATGGTCTAGTGAGCCAAGTGGCCCTGTTTTGAGACAGCATCCTCATGCAYACAAAAGTTTGTTTTAGGTATGGAGTATGAAATAAAGACAAACTGAAATATTAGAATGAGTGAAAACAGTATCAAATGTCCTACCTTCTATATTCATAAATTTTGGGACAAAAGGATATATACTCCTTTCACTCTTTCATTCCTTCCTTTACTAATTCCTTTTGCAATCTAAAAGAAAAAGATAGTGAGATTTATAAATATAAAAAAAAACTGAGAAATAAATTAATACAGGGTTTTCCATTGTTGTGTACTACAAGTTCTTGTAAATAATCAAAATATGCAACTACAAGGACTCACCTCCACCAAAGCMATACTGGATTTACATGCAAAACAATGGTTATATTAGCACACACCTGGATACCTTGGTGGTTCCTTACTGTCATTGCACCAGCACAGAGATATTGATAGAAGACAGTCCTGAAACTTCCAGTTCAGAAAAAAACACTTCAAAAGTGTCTTCTCTGACACTCCTTGACACCTCCATCTTTCAGGTCTCTTGTTGGCCCCTCTTACTCTCTACATCTGATCCCAGAGTTTATATTCTCCCTTCAGCTYCTTGTGCAGCTGACCCCCTCCTGGCTGATCCAGCTCATTTCCAGCCTCCCTGAAACACCCTATTTCACAGCCTTTCTTTATTTCAGTCATATAARCCTTCCCATTAAAGAGCTCACTTTCTGCCCACAAGACATTTCCATGGGCCTATTTTATTGTAGTGAAAATGCAAACAACAGGGCAAAGMATCTTGTACACACATGAATGAATTATGCTCCCTCAGAAAAAGCCCTTTGAACTGCTGTTTCTCTCCATTCTTCCCCAGCCCTTGTCACCATGCGTTAGTTTTCAAATGTGCTTTCACAGCAGCTCTTCATTGAAGTGAATGGTACTACTTTTGGACCTTGGTATTTGTGCAGTAATTACTATTGTTCAGCCCTGTGTTTAATAGGCAAGCGCGAGGACTTCTAAAAATATAGCAGCCCTCATGAGGATTGCCTACAAATCCCTTCAGAAATACAAAGCTGTGGTCCCACACAAACCCTGTTCCATTCAACAAAGTTTTCTGTTCAGCTGTAATGCAAAAATACAAGAAGAAATAATACTGGGTCAGAAGAAACAGAGGAAAGGAATAAAGGCTGTAGTTCAAACAACTAAGGCCTTGATTCACAGAGTGAAAATCTGTTTTATCACTTTTTCAAACTGTTCTCTTTTCAATTGCTTCAAAATCAGGATAACTCTAATTTGCTCTAAACAGCTTTTGATTTTATCAACAAAGCATCAAAGGGCCTGAGCAATACGTAGTGTGAATGTTTTTCATAAAGGTCAAATTATTTTTCTGTCCTAGAAAGCAAAATCTCCTCACCTTTTTTTATCTTATGATTTGAACTTTACTTGAAAATGCACCATTTACTTGCAGTGCTACAGCTCTTTCTTCTCCTTTTCTTTCTGCAAATCTTATTTCCAGCTAATACTGTCCTTTATGAAATAAAGCATGTTTTCCCATAAAAAAAGCCCCATCAGTTCTCTATCTTCCTGTTACTAAATAAGTATGGGGCTTTGTTTCTGATAGATGTTGAAGCATGAATTGTGATGAATAGAGCAAGGAAAATAAACAGTTCCAGGGTTTCCTGTTGTAGAATGGAAGTGAGCCATCATAAAATATAGCCCCCACAAATTGTGCTAAATGGTTTGAAATTACCCTTGTAATAGTGTTAATTACTGATAGTCCAACCACTTTAGGAGAACATAATTGAAAACCAGTTATTCTGGAATCTAAAAACGGTAACATCTCTTTGTCTGACACTATTTTTTTCCCTTTGACAGAAAAATTGTCATTTCTCTTACACAATAAGAAAAAAAAAGGTAAATGTGCCTGAAGCAGACAGGAGTAATTTGATTGTTTCTTTAAAAACCCATTTATATTKAAGATCCAAATTTAATCCCAGCCTTGATTTTTCCATCCTATCCAGGTGTGACTGACTACAGATCACCTAAAATGGTGATGGAAAGGGAAATTAGAGCAAGACTTATGCTTCTGCTGAAGCTCAGCAACTTGCCAATGTCCCTTTAGAGAGGAAAAAAGGGTGCAGATGTTTTTATACGGAGTGAGCTCAAGAGGGAGTGTGATTCTGCAAGCCCTGTATTTAGTAATGAGCCTGAGCAACATGCAGAGACCTCSAGCTTTTGGCAATCCTTCAGCTCCGAAGATCAGATTTTCAAAACCATTCAGCTGTCCTAGATAAAGCAGTACCATCCAGCACTTGGCCTTTCAGCTTCTGGCCTCTATTGCATCAAGTCTTTAATTCAGAAAACAGATTTCCTATCTGTTAAGCCARGGGAGGAAAACTGACTTTGGTTGTATAAGCTAATTTCTATCAAGGCATTCAGAAGTGCTAATATTGATGTATTATTTCTCATAGGACCTCTCTTTATAAAAATATAGTTTATACACATGTTTATAAATAGATGGCAACTTGGATTCTCTTTTCTTCCCAGCACCAGATCTGTCAAAGCCTAACTATGGAAATACATAAACTAACACTGACTTGGACAAACTGAATCAGACCTTTTTGGGCAGAATGAGCCTTTCTGGAGACAGCAATACTATTTTATTGAGTCAGGCAAACAACAGATGAGTGCCTTTGCAAGTGTTTCCAGCATAGCATTATTTTTTCAAAGTATAAATCAGATGCCTAATTTGCAGYACTTCACTCAACACTGAGATATTCCTCAACCATGCTTTTACASGAATGGGCAACATGAGTRTTGTTACYAGCCMTTCACATRAAAATTMGTCACTGGTTTTCCTTTRCAATACTCTGTTTTCAGCTGCTTCRAGAAACTGCAGCTATTGAATCTGACATTTTCTCTGCAGAGCAAATGCATCTTTAGAAAAACAAATCCAACTGAGGAAAATTTTAAAAATCAAAAGCTCAAAAACAGACTACTAGACAAAAACTGAATTCTTTCTTGTGCTAGAAAATCATTATTCTGTATGACAGAAATAGAGGTGGGCAACAAAACRAGGAAGATGAACTAAGTTCAAAGCAGTGCCTGATTGTGACTCATCTCTGTTCATGAATAAGGATGAACCAAGTCAATGAAAGGTTTCTGGCATTATGTCCTTATCATCAAATATGTTTGATTTCTCACATATTTGTCATCAACTCTTTTGGCTTGGATTGTTTTTGGCTGATAGAGATAAGTTAGACCCTTGAACTAAGTCACATCTTGAACTATCTCACTCACTGAAAGACAAACATTCTGCATTCYATCACCTTTTATGAGGAATAACACATAGCAGAAAATAAAGGAAAAGCCTCGAAGTTTTGTTCAAAAGAGTTTCTGAGAGGAGAAGGAATGAATAGTGGTCCCCAAGTCAACCTTCAGGAACCTTAGGCCCTTGCAGGCCACAGTGGACTGTAAGTAAAGAGTCAGGGCTTTTCACAGTTTGCTCTACCTTAAACCCATCTCGTCCCTCTGTATCCTCTTACTCATCTGAACTTTATTCAGAAAATGGGTAGAAGACAGCAAAAGAGGCACTTTTCTCCTCTCAGTCTCTCCTCAGCCTCAAGAGGGCCACGTAAGAAGTTGTGTTAATAAACTCAGAGCATTAGTGAGAGTTGTTCTTCTTGTTATGAATGCTTAAGAAAAAGGCAGGTTGCTGTTTATTTGGCAGTAACAAATAAGAAGATCATATCCATTCTTAACAATTTATCTGTATCAACTTGGCTGTGTTTCTCAGCAAAATGGCTCAGTAGATCTTAGGAATTCATATTTATTTTTACTTATGTCTAGCGATAAACACACAAATATTGTTATTAACATAAAAGAGTTGGTATTTGTCCACAGCCTTAGAACTTTTGCTTCATATTTTCAATTGAATTAATTATTTAGCTTTTTTAACAGTGTATCAAGTCYTTACTACAAGAGGAATGACAATGTTCATAATTTAATATGCAGTTTAAACTCAAAGGAATACAACAAAATCTGTGCAACCATTTACAGAATTAGTTTATGTTCTCAGAAGACATGGAAAAAGCTCTGATTGTCTTACTTTAGTGTACTAACATCACTTGGTAGAAACATTTTAGAATTAATACTGACGTTTATAATCAAAGAATTTTTTTTTTACTGAGGACTCATGTATTCAGCATGTTTGACAGGTTCTTGAATATGTTTTGAGGAATATTGGCAGTAATCATTGAATAAATTATTAGAAAACATATCTTTCTTGCACATTCCTAGCCGTTTTCACYCTTGTTTATCATTCTTAGCTCTTAATATTAAAATCCACCAAGCCTAAGGAAAGAATCCCATTTTTCCTCAAAAAGAGAGACAACCTGCCATGTTGTGTTCTTTTAGTGTATTAAAAATAATATTTTTACACGTGCATGAATTTAGAGGGTTTAAAGGTATAAAACAGCAGATTTGAAAAGCACCTTTTTTTTTTTTTTTTAATCAGGACTATAACAAAATAGTTATAAGGCCTTTTTATAAAGATTAGCAACCCACACCATCTGACAGCTCAGCAGACACTCGATTTYAACTTCCTCTACCTACACTACAAACATATAGGCAGCACCAATAAAAGACTCAGACATTTTGGCACSAACAGGAGACTGTCACAAACTAATAGCAACTATATTCTTTAAAAAGGGCAGTTGGAATTTTTTTGCAGATTGTCTCACACTTTTTCTGTTCCTCTGAATGGCCCCACAGCTCCTGGTGACTCCACAGAGGTTCACCTCATGGCAGACATGGATGGGCTCAGCACGAGTAGTGGGGCAGGATCACAGCCTTGCTGGACAGCAGAACTGGACCAGAGAGAATCCTGTGTGAAGAGAGTGTAACAGATTGCTTTCTCCTGTAAGAAATGAGGGACCAAAGCACAGAGCACAATCGGGAGCGAGCTCCCTGCCTCATCTGAGCTGGGGGTGGACAACCGTAGGCTGCCGCTGAAGCAGCTGAAGGCAAGATGTTGTGCTGCAATTTAATCCTGAAGAACAATGAAACACAGGTTTTCTGAGCCTTTCTTTGCCTTTTCAAACAATATTTGCAAAAACACAGTGTGGGTATAGCCTAAACATTCCTGCTCATCGAGACAGCAGTAGCCTATTGATAGCAGCTTAGAACAGATCTTTTTTGTCTGCTTGCATGAAAATTTAGGTTTTGAAATGTGCAAAAGACCTAAACAGAAGGCATTGCRAGACAGAATGGATGTTAACTCGTTCTCCTTACCTGATCACTTCAAAATCTACTGGCTATTCACAGCCTTGCTTTTCCTTACACCGAGAGAAAAGAGACTATCAGAGCAGACAGATAATTTTGCTGCAAGCAACAGCCTGTCTGGGGACTTTTAAGTGCAGTAGATTAAGAAAATGTTTAGTGGTTTTCATGATTCAGTTAAGCCCAGTTAAATCTGTGAAAGCCCCAAGAAGCATTTATGGCAAACACAATTTTATTATCATTTCTGTTTATCAAGGAAAGCTTTGGTCAGATAAGTGTCTTATTTTCACAAGAATCAGATCCTTTTATCTGTTTCCCAATGCCCTTTGACTAAAACAGATGGAACTGAGTAAGTTTGCTGGGTTTCAAAAGCATTACTTCTCAAATTTTGCATCAGGAGCTTTCATGGCAGATTTCTTTTCAGTCACAGCATTTTTACTCAATTCCATTAAGGAGAGKAGCTCAGGCTCTCAGCTGTCCCTTACACTGCAGCATCTTAGGCCAGTGAGAAGCTCACACAAGCCAAATTTAGGAATCAAGCAGTAAGTGGCAAGGGGAGACTCTGCTGAGGGTTACAAGACCCACCCTGCAAAAAGGAGYTGTCAAACAAAGAAGGCTGGAGCAGGATCAGGCTGGCTGTTGGAGGCAGGAACAAGCTGGGACAGCAGGCAGGACAGAGGGACATGGATCCAAGAACCAGGATCAAGGGCTGGAGCGACAGAAGCAGATATAATGTCTCAAGATCACAGAACAGAACCACTTCCACGTGTGAGGGGGAAACCTCATGGGAAACCTGATGGGAAAACCATCTCCTAAGCTTTCAACCCAGCACCTAAATCCTGAGGGACAGACTGTGGTCAGGTGGTCTGACTGCTGCTTGGAGTCCCCAAGTTATCCAAATCAGGTTTGGAAGGGATTTGGTGCACAGTAGGAAAGGTGCTGTCAGTCAGACAAGGTCTCAGTACGTGCATACAAAGAAATCCATGTAGACACTCACAGAACAGACACCTGGCACTCGGGGTTTGAAAGGCACAGCATAAAGGTTTAAAGTAAACAAGCAAAGCCTGCTCAGTAGGAGGGGATTAGGAGACAAATATGGAGTGTTGCTCCTGGGATACAGGGATTTACCCCCAAAAAAGTCTTAAATTCAAAAAAACACACACATAAATTTGTCAAGCATCAATGTTGTAAACCTTTTGAAGTTTTGCAGAACATTAGGAARAATATACTCAACATGAGGGATTTTATAGAACTCCCTCTCCCACCAAAAACTTAAGATAACTTTTCTAATACTGACTACAGGTTTATCATAGTCTGTCTATTCTCTGTATCAAAATGGAATTTATTTCTCTTTACCTTTGCATGTGACCTGAAACCAGGTATACCACATGGTCTAGGAGAAGCACAGAGTAAATCCAAGGATCTGCTTTATAAAAATAAAAACAAAGCAAAATTTTATTTTTCTCTCTCTACAAACTTACATTGTAAGCTAAAGCCTCTTACTCCATAAAATACCAATTCAAACTATGTTTTTAAACACATAAAATGCAAGAGTAACCATTGGAATAAACACTGGCTCTTGGGTTTGGGACTTTTTAATTCTRAGGTCTATAATTTCTAAATTAACTGTTCTTATTAATGTGCCTAAAGTCATCACAATCTAAAATTTCCTTTGTGAGAATGGAAAATAAATTGGTGGCTTCATTCTGTCACTGTGACCACAATTAGCTGCTGGTCCTGTTGACATTGTGGGTGTGGAAGTCCAAGAATWAAAGTAAATAAATATTTTCTATGGTAGCAGTGCAAAACATGAATTTGTCCATGCTGATAATGAACTTTGGTCCAGTGGCTTTGCCCACAGGGATGCTGTGGCTGTTGTGTGAACACAGTGTTGAACACTGGGTGTCAGTGAGCCCAGGAGAATCACTTCTGTGAAGTTTCATTCTCTCTTGGATGGATTGGARCAGGCTGGCCTGGCTTTTGCTGCTTCACAGCCACCCCGATCTGTCTCCTCATCTGTTCACTTGCTGCTCTGCAGACGAATTCTGTCACTTCCAGATGTTTCATTAATTTCACCATTAAAAAAATGTGGTTTGTAGCCATGATGTTGGATGATTTTCAGAAATAAAAAAGCATTTTCAATTTGAAAAATCAGCCACTGAGGACGACTCACTGTTCATGAGCACCAATCCCACATTTGTGAATTTCAATTCAGTCATGGAGATTGTCCTTTGGGGCTCCATTAAATATGTTAATACATTACAATAACATAAATAAGTTTATCTAGCATGTTTTAGCTCCTAGACAATGGTTCATTTTGCTGGACACAAAGAATTCYCATCCCAGGGAACAAGTTTGTTCCTGTGGCCAGTGTTTAGAGCTGTTGTGAAGTTGCTAAAAGCCACAGGAGCCTCCCTGGTATGAGCACAGCTTAGTTTCAGCTCTCTCTTGAAAATAAGTCTACAGAGAAGTGTTGTAGTCAACAGTAACAAAAGGAGCTTTTAAAACTGGAGCATTTTTCCCCATATCTGCTGTGCAACCATGATCACAAAAATTCTGATATTRTCAAAAGATAACAGGAAATTCATGGAAAGGAAGCCAGTATCAAACTCATGTATGCAACTGAGCTTGATTTTTAACTATGCCATCTTATAAAGAATGTTTTCCTTCCCTATTTTAATAATTTAACAGCCAAAATCATGTTCATGAAGATCTAGAATACAATATGTATAGGAAATTACCAGAGGCTTACAAGATTTCATCAGTGATAAAGGTGTTTAACCTTTTGCTTACCCCACTATGTTGAGATACCCACYGAGGATAGACATCCTCCAGAAGCATGATACMAAATTCAGCTTATTACYGAAACAYGTTCTGCTTCCAAAACAAAAATCCRGGYTATTATTTAAAGCTTCAGCTTWAAATCCTCATGYTCTTTTCTAATACACTCTGGAAGTGGTYAGGAGGCTGATCTTAAGTTGTTTGTGTATCCCAAGTGAGAGAGAAAGGTTGCATGAGGCTCACTGGCTGAAAAAGGTTACAGCAAAGGCAACATGAAATGAATTCACAAGTAAAGCTATAACTTGGATCCTTGGGTATGTCACCACTGGAACCTTGCATGAATTCACAAGGATTTTGGAAGACTAAATGAGCTTTCCTGGAATTCTTGAAGAACCTGATAAACAAACAGGCACAAGAGAAATTCCAAAGAGACTGTAACAGACACTCACAAGGATTTTCAGTAAACAAGGTTATAGCTGAAAAAAAAGTTGTCACAAAGGTGCTGGTAAACTCGGCGTAAACAAAAAGAGAAGCCAAAAAAAAAAAAAAGAGAATTATAGACTTCAATGCAAAATAGAGTTGCATGTAGTTGTCTTCCCTTGCTACTTTTTCTGCTTTCCACTGGTCATCTTTATTACTCCCTATTCTTCCCCTCTGTGTCATTCCACTTCTCTTGTTTGTCCAGGTCCACACAAGACCTTGGGAATAAAGAGGGGATAATAAACAGTGGAAACCCTTCAAAACCATCAAATAACAATTTTACAAGTGTTATTAATGTTTGTACCATTAGTATGGATGAAAGAAGGGGCAAATTAAAGGTCTATCATAAAATAAAAATTTCTCTTTTTTGTAAGAATACGTGGAAATAAGCAGCCAAAGCTCCCTGATGCAGCTAAAATGTTTTCTCTGAGTAGCCATTTCATTGTGCTCACGCAAGCCAAAAATTATTACCCTGCTAAACTGAYAAAATAAATCTCTAAAACCACACACTTGAACCTCTATATTTTCTTACTGATATTTTAATATTAAATTGAAATTGAAAGTGCTCCACTAAGCATGTTCCTCCAAGTGCTAGAGTTCAGATGACAAAAGGGAAGTTTTTGTCAACAATTTGGAAGCATTATTAGAGGGGTGTTAAAATGTTTTGAAAAGATATTTTAGAAGTCTTTCAATTTATCAAAAGCATAAAGGGTCAGAGGCTCAGCTGCTGTAAATTACCACCACCTTATTGAAGCCAAGGCAACCAAGAATCTTGCTGGTTTTCATAGATTTGATAGGTTATTGCATTACTCATCATTTTAAAAGGATGTTGTTTATTGGGTTTTTTTTTTCATTGGCTGGTTGTGGTTTGGGGTTGTGGTTTGGGGGTATTTTTTCCCCTCACTTTCCTTTCACTAGTGTTTTTCTACCTTTCAGTCATGTTTTCATGTTTTAGCTTAGGTATGAGTCCTGTGCAGAGATCACAGACTGTAGATATGAGTTTGATCACTAAAACCAATGAGAAAAAAATACCAGGAGTTTAGGCTAATAAATTTATATGTATAAAAAGGAAGGTGCAGTTCTTCTGTGAGTATGTAAGTCTCTCAAACGTATCATTGCCAAGATAGCTCATCCTGCATTTTTCTGTAAAATCTTGGGAATAGTCTATATATGGAAAAAACAATAATGAACTCCATAAAAGTAAAATAGACAACAATCAATCCGAGCTCCCATTCCTAGATTTTATAGAACTTTATCATTTCTCAGAGAATTTACAGTAAAGAATGTACAGAAAATTCAACATATAACCTGTGAAAGGCAGTCAACTGCTTATTTGGTTTTAAGAGGAAAAGCAATTGATAATCCAGCCAATTATCCCAGGTCCTACCTGAAATCTGAGAAGTTCTCCAAAACTCTACTCCCAGGGTCATTCCCAGCTTATTCTCTCCATGAAAAAAAAAGCAAGTGATATAACAAAGACTTAAAATATATTTATTTCTGTACATATAGGCACAGCCWGTTCAAGAGAGACACCRAGACATCAYGGTTTTCTACAAGAGTATGAGARACTTCTCAGGAAAACAAAYARCACATGCACAYACTGCAARCACACAGCTTCTCCAGTGTCACTYTGCATTTAATTTTGGACTCCRAAMYATTATGYAAGTGGACCACACACTCCACATAKGTCTGSWTTGTATTTACTAGCACAGAGAAAGCTGGAACACTTTTAAGCACCAAAATTGCTTTGGAAAAGATCTTATTAGGAACGTACACATTCAGCAATTGTTTAAAAAGTGCCAAAGATAGCAAAAACATTGCACAGCCTTCAAATACATACATGTAAGTACTATTCCTTTCCCATTACTCCCTTCAGAAGCTTTCCTTAAACAATAAAATGGTTCCCTCTATGCTTACTTCCCATTTACTTCCCTAAATGAATATATTCTAAATTCAGCAATGTTTTATATCTTGTACTGTGTTGATGAACTTGGAAGCTTTATATTTCTTTTAATATCCATATAA
Organism: Malurus melanocephalus; assembly: GCF_030028575.1. Classification (NCBI taxonomy): domain Eukaryota; kingdom Metazoa; phylum Chordata; class Aves; order Passeriformes; family Maluridae; genus Malurus; species Malurus melanocephalus. The sequence continues at coordinate 844,838 of NW_026623337.1, forward strand.
TCATACCACAGCTACAGTATGGGCAAGGTAAGATTGAAGATGCTCATTCCACTAAGGCTCATTATGCCAGTTCAGCACACTGCCTGAAGCAAAAAATACTGGGAAGAAAACAAATTTTTTACTTAATTTCAGTAAAATGGAGTGAAGAATACAGGTGTGAGCTGTAATTTGAAAGTAAAGCAAGTATTGCCCTTTTGCATTTAAAATGTGTACATGTTTATTTAACACRCAAAAGTTTGTTTAGTTTCAGTGTCATCAGTCAATTCACACATTCCACAGAGGGATTTAGACAGGCCGCATGTTTTTGGTCTTTTTATTTCTCAAATTTCCTCAGGTTTTCAATCTCTGTAATGGAATTACTCTAAATCCATTCTCCTACAACTTGGTCAATTTTCAGACTCTTAGTTCTTGTGATTACTAATATGTCATTAGCTCCTAATCCGACAGAAAATTTTCCTTGGAGATTTTGAATTTCAAATGCAGAAATCAAGCAGAAAACTTTCGTTGTTGGCATCAACATTTCAAGATTTCTGTATGTATCATCAAGTACATGGAAAAGCTTTCCAGGACACCCAGAACTTCCCCAGTACACTACAGTTYTGAGTACTAGGTACACATTTGCTGTTAGACTTAATATTAGCATTAATTCCATGGGTTTTTCAGCTGATGCTGTCTTTCCCTTTCACAGTCAAGTTTGCAACATCTCTCTCACATTCAGCRCTTTAGTTTCATACCTGGAAGTTTTATCAGGATTTTGAGCTCCAACAGATAGTTTATTTGCTCTGTCTAGAAGCCTTTGAGCATACTGTACAAAACTTTGATTACACTATGTAAAGATGTAGGGCAAGTTTGTAATACAGTACAGTCAGACATAGATAATTATCCTGAAAGCATTCCAGAATTTGACCAAAATATCATTCCCCAATATCTAGAGTAGCAAAAACTTCTTGCCATAATGGTGACTGAGGTCTGACAAATGTGTGTATTTCATCTTCTTCTCAAAGATCTGCCCTTCYAATATTGATGCACAAGGTGTAGTGTCAGATGATGAAAAAAATCCCAGCAACACTGTTTGTGATGGTTCTTTCAGACCTTTCTGTTATACAGCCTCTGTATAAATATGTGTTTGTGTAAGTAAGAGCAAGAGCGTTTGCACTTTTCCCCTGTTAGATTCTTTTTCAGCCATCGCCTAAAGAAGGGGTGTTTTAGGTCACCACTGGTCCCTGAGATCTGTTCTCTCCCTTTCTCTCTAAATGCAATCAAGCTGGCCTTTTCTTCACCTCTACAGCTTGTCTTCCTCTGTATCTTTTCTCCCCTCAGCCAGCAATCATTGTGGATGGCAAACTGAAATATTAACAATAATAATATTCTCTGTGAGAATATGCAGAGCTGTTCGCATCCAGAAGCATCATCGTCTCTAAATGAAGGTAGAAAGTAAAAGGAAGGATTTGGTCGTGACTTGTGGGGAAAACAGAAATAAAATAGTGTATCAATTACCTCTGAATGTATGCAAGCTCTAAACAAGCACATACAACTCTGATAAAAGCAGGTCTGCTTCTGCAGCGTTGCTGCTGTTCTGCTCAATTAAATATTCAATAATGGTATTCTCTTGCTCCTTGCAAAGTGCAGGGACCCTGCTCTCTAAAAGTACAACCACTTAGCAGCCTGAAACATTGGCCAAGGCCAATGTTAAGGCAGAGCATGAAGTCATAAACATGCACAGATGTTACTATTTGAAAACATTAAAGAGCTACTGAAGTTCCTGAGCACATCCCAAGTTGTGTTGATTTCAGCAGTAATGAGTCATAGGGGAAGAAGACGCTACTAAAATTACATGCCTGGGACACTTTTCTTTGCCACTTACATTTAGGAAAAAAAACAATGGTGTCTTTAGAAAATCTTAATGGGGAGGAGAGCACTCTGAAAATGAATAAATCTGCTAGCTTGTATTTATGCAGTAAAACAAATACAATCCTAATGCATTACACATTTTTGATGATTTCATGGAAGGCTCAGGAGATCTACTTTCATAAGTATCTAAAAAGRTTAGTGCTGAAGGTCACGGGAAGTTATGAAATTGATTATTTTGAGAAAATTTTATTTTATGGAATTTGGGCAGTTTTATAAACATAGCAAAGAAAGGAAGCCTACTCACATATTCTGTGCCAGTCCTGCTCTGATGAATAATTGCATCGAATCTACTGAAATATTCAGTTAGGTGAGCGAACACACTCAGGAGGTCTTATTTTTTTTAGAAGTCCCTGAACCTTTTCTGAGTTCACTTTAGTAGCAGYTCAAGTCTACTCCAACATGTAGAAACAGGGATTTCATGATGAGCATGAAAATTTACCACAGTGTGCTAATATAGTTACACTCATGTTAACATTTCTGTAGTTACCTTCCCCTCATATCATAGGAGAAAGGACTCTCAAATTAAGAAAATATTTAAAAAGATGCAACCTAATAACTCTGTTCACTCTGGCAAGCGTAATTCAAGGTTTCAGAGAGCATTTTTTAAGGGAGAAAGCTTAATCTCTTAGAGAATCTTGGCCCATTATCTACTAAAGAACTGTAATTTTAACTGAGGCAGAGTATAGCTAACATTGTCCATTTTGTATTTTTACCAGTGCAAGGATAAAGACACACAAAAAAAGAGATAATTTAAGCTACCACTGTGTTTATAATTCAAAGCATAGGGTACCAAAACTGCAAGAAAGTAAAAGTTCATTAAAACAGAATTCTCAGGTATTTTCCCCCCTTGTTGTTGCTGTTCAGCAGTTCTTCCCTTTTTCCTGATGTTTAAGGATTCTCTTTGTAGAAACAGCTTTGCCTTAGTCACCTTCTCTCTATAAATGCTTTCATATTTTTCCTAGAGAGAACTGCTTGAACTGCACAATAGTTGCCAGGTATCAGTCAACATCCCAATGGGATGGGCCCAATCTCAGGAAATGAACCAGTACAAGTTCCGTGTCATCTTTCACAAAGGGATCACTTACATGTTCAACTGCACATCACAGAGTCAGTCCCCCGTTCCTATTGMTATTTGCTGAGGTTTAGGTAGTTARAATTSTAAATTTGGYCAAAYACATTTAGTTTAATTTTCTATCTCAAGATCTAGATGGGAGTATTTGAAGTAAGATTCATATWATGAACAGGTTATTTATRAACTAAAGCCACATTATGCTTATAGACCATGAAGATAGTGATGTAGCTCATGAGCTGCATAAATCTGTTGATGGACATGGAAAAGTACCAATGTCAAGTGCCATGAGATTGGGGCCTCATGCCAAAAAAAGGCAGCAGTGGGCATAGAGTAAAGCCCCGAATTTCATCGTGTTTAAAAACTTATATGTGGAACAAAAAGCCTTGCACCTCTTGGCCCAGAGCTGTCTGTGGAGATGGGTCCACCCAGGCCTTGCAAATCTTGACAGGTTTCTCAGGGAATGTAGGGCTGAATGTTGCAAAAAGGGGTCTTTAGGTAACTTGTACAGCCATTTTTCTAACCGAGGATCTTGCTGGAAAACTCCTAAATCTTACAGTTCCAAAAAGTTTGGTGTCATAACGGTTGGTATTTTCTRAAATAGAAGGAGCCCTCACAACAATTGTTATTTCCAGTGGCAGTAAAGTACAGAAGGAGCTGGGAAGAAATGKGCCTCTGGCATTTTGGTTGATAGAGTGAATATACACTTTATTAAGGTGATTATAGTTTTTAATTATTCCTGTTGCACTGAATTATATCCAAGCTCTCAAYATTTAGTAAGATAACAGTGAATCAGACAGCTATCTCAGAAATGCCGTAAGTCCATTATGAAAAGGAACTTCTTCTTCCGACTTTTTATTCTTTTCAGTTCCATTTATGAGAAATTGTTGATTTTTTTTTGTAATGAAAGTCATTAGCTTGTTCTTATAGAAAAATATGAAAAAAGGAAAATTAATAAATTGAGACACAGTTTTCAGATACTGAGCTCCTTCTGACTACCAAATTTTTATTTAGAGGGTTAGCCCTAAATGTGAAAGTCTTTGGCAAGATCCTATCCATCTCTGACCCAGAACTCTAGGATTAGACTTCACACCTACTTAGCAGCTGGTCACTTAACATTGGCCTATTTTATGCAAATAGTCTTCCATTTAAATAACAGTCATTTCCATTTATTAGAGTAATTCAATTTTCTAAGGACAGTCTAATCATACAGCTGCCCCATTATGCCATGGATGAATGTCATCAAATACTTGTAATTATATTTTAAATCTGTTACTGCTATTTAGTATTCCAWCACACCTGCAGCGCTATCAGTAGCTCACAGATACGAAGTCCTGAGATCCCTCTCTTATCTAGAGAACATATGGGGTAGGTCCCTGTTCTAACAAGGTTCATTCTATTGGTGCATTTTGTAATGCTCGTAAAGGGAAAATTACTAGAGCTTTAATGAAGAAAAGTTGAGCRGGCAACCATTTTACAGGCATTATCTGTAGGCAGTGCAGCAGAGGTGAATTACTGCAGTATTTGCGCTGTATTTTAGAGAGTCCTTCATCTCTCTGAACGCTAAGCCTGGTTWTGCTGCAGGCTGTTTTACCACAAAAGAGGGGTGCATTTGCAAGGCCTCAGTTACTCTACAGTAGAAGAAAACACCCTAAAGGTATTGTAGATCTAAGCTCATCTGAGACCTCCCTCAAGAGGTTTATCCCTAATCACAATTTGTTATAGGCTCCCTGAAGGTTGTGACTTCCTCTTCCACCAATGCTCTGTTCAAGATGGAGTAAGAGATATTTTCATTCTTCTGTTGWCTTTATCCCTTTGAAAGGGCCACATTCCTTCCTTTAGCCCTTTTTTGGTGCTCAAATGAAAATCTTTTCAATAGTCAGAAGTAATGCTGTCTTCTGYTTAGTAACTTACAAATGCTGTGTGATATTTACACTTTAAGAGTTTTGTTAGCTTMCTGATGACAATCAGTAGAATCACACAAATCAGGAGAWWCAGGTGAGTTTYCAAGAATTTTAACAAAAATTGYTGTAACACTGCACTCTGGAGAAGGCAGCTGGAAGTTCTTTGGCTGTATGTGCTAAACACAGCAGTACTCGTACTTCAAATATTCAAATACTGTGATGAGGTTTGTTCTTTGTAAGTCAAGAGCATTTTTTCTAAAGCATTTTCTTCATCCGAGGCTATTCACTCTCCAAATTTGTGTAGAGGTGCAATCCCAAATTCAAAGCACCTATGACTTGAAGACAGGCAACATGAAGTAGGAGGGAAAAGGAAGAAAAAGCAGCCATCCTCAATTGTCTTTTCCCTGAACTTTAAAAATTAATTATTGATGTGCGACATTTTATTTAACACCAGTTCCAGAAGGAATGTGCAAGAGGGAGAGGTTTTCTATGTAGCTTGTTTCAAGAAGGATATGATCTTCTCAGGCAGAGGGGAGGCACAAATGTAACACTCCTCAAATTTGTTTTCATTAAAGAGGCTTAGAAAGCACTGATGATGTAGCAGAGGTAAAAGCATACAGGACAAAAATACAACTCTGGAAGAAACTCAGAGGTAATGAACTGAAACAATTTGATTTAGCAAGAAGGAAAGAGGCAATGAAAAGACAGAAAAGATACCATAGGCAATACAGATGATCTGGAGAGAAACACAATACGGATCAGTAGAGCTGGAGATAGGTTTCCTACCAAAATGGGTCGTGAGAACCAAGACTGGTAGTTGCAGAGGATGGGTCAGAAATAAGTCACCAATACAAAATGGTAGTGGATTAAGTCACCAATATAGAATGGTAGTGGATTCAGTGCAGAGGGAACAGATAGAAAGCCCCAGCACCCGCAGTGTGAAAAACAATGAACTGAAGGAGACGCTGTAGGATTCAGTAGAGGGCTGGACAGAAAATTAGAAGAAATTTCACCAAACTCTGCAAAGGATAGTATTTTGAAAGGAAAGATGGGACAGAAAGCGTCAGTGGAATAAAGGAGAGAAAAAGAGTGGAATACATTCCAAGCARTTCCAAGATTTGACTGGCTGAGAGGAGTTTCAGGAAAATGTTGACACAAAAAGCTGATTAGAAGTGACTCAAGATACAGTTGCAGAAATTATTTAAATGAATTCAGATTTCTAAAAAGATGGAGAAGTGGAAAGGGAGACTTACCTTCAGCTTGAGATATTGTGTAGGTAGTTATGTGGCCCATAACATCTATAAATTATTTAATCTGATTGAAGCACACTTTTTATGATTCTATGGAAAACAACATGTTGCTTCTAATTTCTARTATCTACCTGCAGAAAAATTTATCTGTGAATCCATGTCACTTCCCTTTGTAAGTGCCCTCTACATTACACTTTCCTTGCCCAATTTCAGTTCACTCATATAGCTCAGTTTTGTTGATTACAAATAAAAAATTATCACCAAGATGGTGTCTGCATGACAAAATTAATGTGCAATATGATAAAGAATGATTTATCTCTTCTCCTTACAGATGCTTTTGCATTTGAGAYGTTTTAGGAGCACAAACTCCCTAAGGAAATGCTGCAGTTGAGTAAATAACTCCTTCCTCTCTCATCATTAGCAGGAAAGTAAGTACCAATGACTCCAGCAGAAATCAGAGCTAGACAAACCCAAATATTTTTTAAGATCCTGCCAGTAAATAACTGGAAAACCATAGGACTCAGTTCACAAAATGGAGATTCATAGCAGACTGAAAAAAATTTCATAGGCTGATTTGCACCTGATGCTGACCTTCCTCAACCCAGACCATACTTTCCCACTCCCACTGCACAGCTCAGCTGTCCAGGTTCCTGCCTCATCATCATCATCATCATCATCATCATCATCATCATCATCATCATCATCATCCTCATAATTTTGAGCTGGTTTGACACCCAGGCCTGCATCCCACAGGTGGACAGTGACAAAGCACAGAGCTCTGGGTGATGGGAGGGGGAAGCGGCTGCAGCAGCATCAGACCTCTGTCTGAGGTCAGCTCTGTCTCARATCCACTCACTCTGTTTTGGAACTGCTTCAACTGGAACAGACCAACAAGGAGACAGAGGTGCCACCATCCCCACAACCAGAATACCTGACCCCATTTTCTAGCTTCAAATTTCATTTCTCACAGTCCAGCAGRGACATTATAGAGCACTAATCTTCTACAAGCTTAGACTAAACTGCTGCTTYAAAATTTAAATAACATTTTGGAGCTTATATCCTACTATTAGAAAAAAAGAATTGTGAAATGTGGCTTTCTTATCTTACCCAAAAGTTTAATTGATTTTATGGAAATGGAGGATTGTACCTTGAGCGTTCTGGCTCCAAGCTTGGGAGAAGGAAATTGGTTAATATACTGTACTTACATGACTWAAGCATTTGGCTTWTTTCCARATTCTGAGCTACCCYRTTCTTACTGATTTCTTAAAGCGAGGAGTATTAAATACACATTAAAAAAATTAATTGTATTAAATACAATGGCTTAAATTGTATTTAAACAATTAAGGTTTATTTTTAAATTTTTATTTTGATTTTTTCTTTAATTATGCATTTTTTAAATTAGAAATTTGTTATCTTTAGCATTTATAGTCTACATTCCTCTTCGGATATATAGAAGTCTATAAGAATTCCTCTCTAATTAACCAGTATTTTCAATATAGACTAGCCAGTRTCTGAACCTTAAATATCCTTTTCAATGATCTAGAAGGAAATACAAAGTGATTCCTGGGAAAACTTGAAGAGCATGCAAAAACTGGTGGAGTGGCAAATAATAAGGCAAAGGTTGTATAGGATGACCTATCTCAATTGGATAGGTGGCTTCTTTTGAACAAGATAAATTTTAATAAGGACAAATGCGAAGTTATAAATCCAGGCACTGGGAACGCAGGTCATATTTATGGGATGGAACACTGAAAAAAAAAGGATTCTAAAACTGCAGGTGGGWAAGGAACTCTCTGTGAATTCCCAGTGCATTGCTTTCGCTAAATGAACTAATTTGATCCTTGGGAAAGTAAAGGGACATTGTAGATTCTTCTCATTATTTCCAAATTCAAAAACTGATGTCACCAATGCWGGAACACTGTGTTTAGTCTGGGGTTTGAATTTTTAAAAACATACGAAAAAACTGAAAATATTCACAGGTAAATTAAAGCTTATTTTGACCCTTGAAAAATCTACTTTAAGGCCAGATAAGATCAATACACTTAGTTTAATCAAGGGTATGCCAGAAAAGTACTTGTTCATGATGAAAGAAGCTCAGAGTGAACCAGCAGAAAGTATGGAAGGAAATAATGTGAAAGTCTCAGCTGTTTAGAGGAATTTATACTTGTTATGTATACAGAATTCATGGATAGATGGCAGCTCAAACTCTAAATAGTTCAATTCCATAGCTGCAGAAGGTGTTTTCCCTTGCTTCCTGTACATATCAACGTAAAGGATATCATTGTTCTTAGAATGAGAGGTTAGAAATGTTAAATTCCAAGAAATCTGGAAAACAGCCAATGCCAGAGTTAAGGAGAAACTGTTGCCTTACCACCAATCATGTTCAGACCAGACAGTAAAGAAACAAGCTTAGTCACCAGCTGAAAACACAGTGAGGAATATTTTTTCGTTCAGCACTCCTTCCTTAAGGAGGGACAGAGGAACAGGGAGTAGCCAGTCAAAGAAGGATTAAGATAAAATCAGATCTGAATAGAGAATGAAACTATATATGGATGGAGACATTAAATGGGGAGATAAGAGGTTGGACGTGTGGGTTTGGGGGTCTGCTGCTTTTTTTAAAAAACAAACAAAAATAATTTTTAAACCACAAAATTAGAAAAAAGGAAAAAGAGGAAAAATTGAAAAGATTATTCCTTTAGAACTATCTTAYCAAATATAGCCAATACCAATTTTCAATAAAAATTGAATGCTTTTTTTTGTTTGCAAACCAGCAACACTTACTGTATCATACCAAACAAATGAAGACTCTAACCTTGCATGCAAAACATCTACTTCCTATTTCCTTACTTACAGTAAGAGAGAAAATATTCTGTACTATCAGGAAAAGTTTTATGCAACAAATCACAGTCTGTGTGTGCCTTGATGGGGAGATTTCGAACAGTAACTTGCTTTTTAATCAGACATAGAAGTGTACCAAAACCCAGCATGTGGAATTAAAATAAAGTGCACTTGTTTACACTGAAGGTACCTGTTGCAAGATAAAACTTGTGTGTTAAATTTTCCATAATCTGGAATCTTTAAATCAAGACTTGACATTTATCTAAAAAATGTTTCAAAATCATAGCATCATGCCTCATTCCTCAGACATGTTATGCAGGAAGCCAGTCTCGATTATTTTTCCAGCTTTRAATTCATTGGAACTGTGAAAAATAGAGGCATTCCTAAATCCAACTGCAACAGAAAAGATAAATTGCAACAAAGAGAAACAGCAGCCTATATAAACAGACCATGTACAAAAGGAATCCTCATCTGCTGGAGAAGGGTATGTGACCCAGGTTTCTTGAAAATACATTTTATAAGAGGGGTGGGAGAAGGAAGAATCAGAAAGGTAAGAGGGGCATCAGAAATTAAAATGAAKATCCATATGTTTTCACGTTTCTTCAGACTGCATCTAATAATTCCAAGGACACTTATAATTAACCAAGRATAGAGCATTTCCTTTCAAAGCACTTTACACACAGTGACTAATCACCTAGAAATACTTTTAATTTGTTAGATTTTCAGCATCAGCTTCATTTTTAAAGGTTTAAATAGTCTTCATTATTATTAGCCTGAAGTATTCTGTGTGATGTTTCCAAATAATTTTTTTTTGTATCTTTAAAACRTTCTCTGTTATGGAGAACAGCATGAAATATTAATATGTAGTAATTTACTTTAGATTATGCTGATTTTATTTTGTCAGATACATGGTAATATTTATAGTAATAAATAATAATAACAATGTAGATAATTTCTGCAGGGAAAGAAAATACATACAGAGAAGAAATCTGTAATTATGTAAAATATAGAATGCAATATTTTTTGTGACATCAGGTTCCATGATAAATAGCTGGCAGGAAGCAAATTGGAGGGAAGCAAAGGAGCCAAGATGAAAATGATCAAATTWTTTAGATGTATGGCACAACCATTTTCTTCCTGAATATGAACTTACTGTATTTGAAAATAAGGCTTTGGTCACTAGCACTGACCCTGAATTTAAAGCTTCATAGATTATTTTTGTCTAAAATCATATCTGAATTGCAGCACAGATGAAAAAAAATTTAAAAGTGCGAATGTATAAAGAAAGTTCCCCTTCAACCTTCACATTGTGGCAGTTCCAGCCAAAACCAGCACTACTTTCTGTGACTGTAAATTCTACAGAGCCTTTACMTCTCCTTTTTCCCAAGGATGTTCAGAAATATAGCCTGTTCACTTATCCTCCTATCTGARCAAAAAAGAAATGGCATTTTCTTAAGACATCAATTTTTACCTCTCTCGTGATGGTTTATAAGATTGCAGTTTCCCTTTTATTCTGTCAAACAGACATCTGTATTCTCATTGCAGCTGACCTCTGAATGCTCCGTGGGAAGCAGAAAAGTTTGATACCATCACTGCAGGGTAACCTCTCGTTACAGAAGCAATGACTGCTCGAGCAGCAGGAGACTCTSTGAGAAACTTCTTAATTCCAATCATTGAAAAGATGACTTCTTCATCAAAATCATCCTGCAGTTCCTGATCTGAGTCTTGAAAATGGCAATATTGAAGGAGCAGCATCTAGTCAAAGGAGGATTTTATTAGACCAGATGCAGTAAGCGGGGCCTTCTTTTTCTGGGATGTCTCCAAGAAATGAACCTGCAATTCTTTGTAAATTGACCACACTGTTTTTACCTCCAAACTATTATTTTAACCCAGTTTAGACTTACTCTATCTGTGCTCCCTAGTGCATTCCTAGCAGCTGTTAAATAGCAAGGAATAACCTTTGAGTGATGTCACTAAAGGTACTGCTTCTCACAGTATATTTGGAAGTTAGCTGTTGGGAAGGTACTCAACATGTAGGATGAAAGCAAAAGCAAAATTTGGGGAGACTCTAATTTCATCTCCCTTTCTCTCTCTGCATTGCTGTTCACAGAAAACCACTTTTATTCACTCACACACAAAGATGCCTTCATTTCACAAGGACAACTAATAAAACAATTGAAGGGGAAAAATAAAGAGCTTTTGTAGTCAGTTATCTGTAAAAGACAAAGTCTATAAAAAATTTGAGTCTATCAACAACAAAACAAGAAATTACCCACTACATTTGCAGCAGGGTAGACATGGGTGAACTGAGGAAAAACACTATAACAGATAGGAAACACTGCCATGGATTGTTATGGGAATCTGCTGAGCACTTCTATTAGAGGTTTTGCAAACACGTGCAGGATGGTGTAGCTATAGTTTTAAAGGCAAAGAGCCTGGAATTTGGTCGATCAATCCCCTGGAAAGAGGATCAGAGGAGGAGGARCCCCTGATCAGTCACAGGGTAGACAAGTTCGATACCCAAACATTATAACTAAAACTGTATCTTGTATTCATGTCTGTAAGAACAGTGCTGGGTCACCACCCAACCCCTGGAGCTGTCTCMGAGCATTCTACAGCTGTTATGATGAGACCAATGTGCTGAATGAGCATCACTCACCGACCTCCTGACGTCTTTTGCTTTTCCTAATAGACACAAAACCARCTTATCAGCAYTTCCAGAAGTCTTTGCTTCTCTAGWACATTTAGACAACTAATATTTTAAATTAAGAGTTTTCTCTTAATGGTTCTTCCAWGAAAACTGTGTCCAGGCTTTTGGTTCATTTTGAGGGGAGGGAGGGGCGATATTTGTTTGTTGCTTGTTTTTAATAAGGAAGCAAAGGCAAGAGCACTCTGTGGCCATTGCAGAAAAGCACAACAATGACATTGCAGCAATGCTACCTTCTGCAAAGTTGCAGATCAATCCCAAAATGRTATTAGCTCTACCAGTCACTTGGGAAATAAAAATATCAGCTTGACTTATAACTGCAAATGTTAAAGGCTAAGGAAAAAAGAGGATACCATAGGGTCAGTTTCAAATATCTGAAGCTGTTGGAGAAAGAAAAGCATTATGACAGTCTAAAGATAAACCTGTCTATGGAAAAGAAAATGCAGGATAAAAACAATAGAGCAGGAAAACATCACAACAGAATAGGTACCACATCACAGGTATATCTGAGATGGAGTGGTATTAGAAACAATACACATAACTAGGAAATGTCCAGCAGGAGAGAAATACAATATGAAATATAATAGATGTGGATGACAAATGGAGGAAAAAACAAAGCAAAAGTACTCTGAAGCAAAAAAAAAAAATAAAAAAAATCTATGAAAGCAACTTTGAGCATGTGTAGTTGTGTAGTTTAACCTTTCAAAACAGAACTTCTGAAGATTTTCTAGGGGTGGWTTGAGATGCTGAAAATCATCACTATGGACAGGGGTGTGCAGTTGTTTCTATTTGACAGTGTGTAGGTGGCTGTTATCTATGCCATTGGGATAAGCTCATAAAGAAACACCCATTTCAAGATGTAAGGTGAAAAAGCTGAATTTAAATTGTTCAGAAACAACATGCACACTCAGAGCCCTGTGACAATGGGACTTTCAATATTCTGAGGTGCAGAAAAATCTTCTTTTCAAAACCCCAATATTGAGTTTTGCTCCATTTTTTAAACAGTCCTGTTTATCTAAACATTCTAACAAATTAAAGTTTTAAATAGTGTGAATGTGAGATTTACAGATCAGTTCAACAAATATTTAAAGCAATATTATTTCCACCATGGTGAACTTTTAATTTAGAATGACTCATAAACAATTTACCTTTTGAAGATCTTGCAATTCAACCTCTGAAAGCCAAATGACATTCAAATTTGAAGAACTAAAAATTAATTCAAATGTAATATTTATTTCCTCAGAACCTCTTTGTGGGTTCTGTGCTATACCTGATGACCGGACCCACTCTTAGATAGTCCAGCTGACTATCTTCAATGACCCAAAATATGAGCAAAGTACTACTTTGACAGCAAGAAAAATTAAAAATCACAATAGCTACATTAGTCATAGTCACTGATCTTCTGTACAGCCTTACAAAGCAGTGACATGGCCTTATACACCCTTATCTYACCCTTACCTATCACTGATGCCTTATGTAAAAAATTGTACAGTTTTTTGCAACACAGCAGAGCATTTTTCAGTCTGAGATCTCCAAATAAACAAAGTACCGCTAAACTAATACTCCATTTTTCAAGACCTCTCCATTTATTCTACACCACACTGAGTAAACCACCAAATATGCAACTTACTCAGATGTTGTCCTAAAAGAGCTTAGTTTGCAACAAATTTTACCTTTGCCAACATCAAAAGCAAAATGCATGAAAGAGTAACCAGAACCTCTGACTTCACTAAAAATGCAAGCTCTGCTTCCTAAAAAGTTCCATGCCTCCAGGCTGGGGTACAGCTGGGCAGAGCTGGGCYTGTAAGGAGCCAGAGTGCAGGGACAAGTCCCAGTCCAAGGAGAAGCTGGCATTTAGGACAGAGAAACCACGGATTTGCTACGTTACAGAGATCCTTTCCGTTTATATATTTCTTGTTTATACCCATAAACCAGCAATTCTGTTACTTTCAGGCCCTCCATCCATCTTTCTTCCCCATAACACAAGGAAATRTTTGGTTAAATTACTGCATAAGGACTTGTGCCTTCTTTGCCATTTTTTACCTAAATGGCTGAATTTTATGTGAGAGTCTGCAAGGTGGTTTGAGGGAGTTTTTTAAGATAAAAAAGCTAAATGAACAGAAGCCTGTAGAGACTACATGTCCCTGCCTCAGCAGCTGTATTATTTGATGCACTGGAGTTGAATCAAAAATTGTCAGATCCAAGTGAATGTTCACAGGCACGGTGAGCTGAAGTTTGTAGCAGCAAGTTGGAAACATAACAAGCACTTCTTCAGCTGATTTTTATTCTCGTGTTTGGAAGGAAATATGGTACGTAAAGGGATATGAAGCAGGGACTTAACATCCAGAAGGGTCAGCAATGGACCCTTAGTACAGAGGGGATTGTSCTGCATCTTCAAAGCACTGTACTTGCTTTTCAAACTAAAACCAGAAATCTCCATCCCTAAAAAGTGAAAGGGTTACCTACCTAAAGCTTCAACTTTCAAATCACCAGTAGGCAAGAGAGCATATATACCCAAAACATTTGAAAATATTAACATTTCTGTGGCAAACTTACAATGAAATGTATTAATAGATCATGTTAAACTGTTCCTTAATCTTGTTCCTGTAACTTCAGCTAGACATTGCCACAGTTGCCTGCAATATCACCAGAGCACATCACTGAAATCAGAACCTCCCAGAATCAGTCCTGGGAGATTCAAGTTAGAGTCAAGCAGAGCTTCCTAATCAGTAGATTTCTTTTTAAAAGCTACTTGGATTAATAAAAGAACAATTACTTTCACTCTCAGTCTTCTTCGAAACTGTTGTAATCTTGGATAAATAGAGTGTAATGAGATCACCTTATGCTAAATTGATTTTTCTATTCTACAGAGCAAAGTGCTTTTCAGTTCAGAACTCAGCAATACATACAGTGAAGTTATCATGATCAAAATACTGCTTTCAGTATGGGAAATGTGAGACAGGCACAGTATATTGCTTTACYGTGAAATTCTAATATAAATGTGGGTCAATTCTATACTCAGATTTCTAAAATGAATGTTTCGTTCCTTACTATAAATTAATTTTTTTTTCCCTTTCCACTGCAAGATTTTTCAAAACCAGATACATTGCTTTTGGAAATCACATATATCCTCATGAGACAGATAAAGTCATCTTATGTTGAATGGAAGTCRGGACCTACCAAATCTAATACATCTTGTGAATCAAATATATGATCTACTAAATCTTAATAGTATTATGTATATTGAGAGCTAAACTGATGAATCACTGGATAAATTAGCTAGCAAATGCATGACAATACAGTATTTATTAAAATGGAACAGCAATTTTTTTTCAGCTCCTAGAACCTCATATATCAACTTTTGAAGAATTCTTTAAAAATGCAGAGATTTTAGAGAAAGGCAAGAGACACAGGTGRAAAATAGACTAGAAATGGGTAATCTGTGTGTGATGATACTGTATGCTGCTCCTTTGCTGGTATGGTGGCATCAGTAGTGCTTTCAAAGAAATGCAGCCTCACTGTTAGTCAGACCTAGGCATTTAGTTGCGATTTTACAATTAAGAGGATAAAATAAAATGACAACAATTCACAAAAACCCCCATATATTTGGGGGAAACCCCCCCAAATATTAATGAAAGACACAATAAATTAGATACATTCACTCAAGAAAGCAAGAATAAGATACGTAACACACACTTTTTTAAAATTTCAATCCCTGTAAATATTATTTAGACAAGGTTTCAATAAGGTAAAAACCATTACTAAAAATTAGCCCAAAACTCATTAAATTGAATTCCAACTAAAACTGAGTATCTCAAAAATCCTGTTGTCACTCTGTTTCCATATCTGTCCTGAAAATTCTGAAAAAGACCTGAGAACCCATATTCACTTTAACAAGCACTATTTTCCAGGAAATCTGTGATTACACTGGAGTTYCTTAGCAGTACTCCATTTTTACTATTGTCAGGATTCAAGTGTTATCTGAATTATCTGACAGAATAAGTGGTCCAGAATTGATTCTAATTTGTGCACCTGGTTTTATTTGTTGTTGATTTTTTTTGTCTGTTTTGTTTTGTTTTTTGGCCTTTTAATTAAGAAGACAGACAAATCACCCAATCACAGAACGGGTCAGCCTGGAAGGGACCATGGTGGGTCACCTGGTCTGACCTCCCTTCTCAAACAGGTCCTTCCTGGACGACATGGCACAGGATTGTGTCCAGACAGCTCTTGAGTATCTCCAGTGAGGGACACTCCACACCCTCTCTKGTCARTCTGCTCCAGTGSTTGGTTACTACACAATAGAGAAGTTCTTCCTCAYRTTCMGGTGRAATTTCCTGTGCATCAGTTCCTGCCCACTGATTCTTGTCCTATCGCTTGGAACTGATGAGCAGAGCCTGAAAACATCCTCTGACACCTCCCTGCAGACACTGACAGACATTGATGAGGTCCCCTCTCATTTTTCTGCTCTTGAGGCTGAACAGCACCAGCTCTCTCAGCTTTTCCTCATAAGAGAGATTCTCCAGTCCCTTCATCATCTTTCTTGTCATTTGCTGGCCCCACTCCAGGAGCTCCCTGTCTCTCTTGTGCTGAGGCGCCCAAGATCTGGACACAGCACTCCAGATGTGACACCAGGGCTGAGYAGAGGGGCAGGATCAACTCCCTCGACCTGCTGGCAAATTCTCTTCCTATTCCCCAGGATCCCATTGACCTTCTTGGCTACAAGGGCACTGTTGGCTCATGGACACAGATTCTTGTCCACCAGGACCTCCAGGTCCTTCTCCACAGAGCTGCTTCCCAGCAGGTCAGCCCCAGCCTGTGCTGGTGCATGGGGTTATTCCTCCCCAGGTGCTGGATTGAATTTGAATTTCAGATAATTCTTCTCTGCCTATCTGTCCAACCTGTCAAGATCTGCTGATCACCAAATCCAGCCATTAACCCAGCAATGGCTGGTTTGTTCACCACTAAACTAAAACCCCCAAGTGCTGCATAAGTAATGCAAGACAAATGCAAAAGGGGAACTTGAGAGCAGTGTCATTTAAAAAATTTGAAAATGAGATAACAGAAAATAAATATACCATGAGACAATATTCAAAGCTGAATWCAAATTACTGATCAATTGTACTGCTTTAACACAAACTTTGGAAAACTATGCAAGATGTATATATGATTTAAGAATTTTTTATTTTTTAAACTAATTTGATTTTTGCGGTTATAATATCCATACCTTCATATTAATATGTGTGTTTTATCTATATATATGTATTGTATATATATATATGACACATATCTATTTGTATATATAATTATGTACACATATTTATATCAAAAATATAGATCTGTATTACAACCTGTGGAGTCCTATATCCCTTGCTGCTTAGAATTAATTTACTTGTGTCTTTCTCRCTCAAAGTCTGTAATAACTTGTTTACACATTTACCTAATTTAAAGCTCTACTAAACATTTCTGAGACTTTGTAAAATGTTATTCCTTTTAAATGTCTTATTTTATGGCTTCTACTCTCTTATTCTATGATTTACTAATAACWTTCACTGGTTTGGCTTAGTCTATTTCTGTTTTTTTCATGTGGCAGTTAATTTGCAATGCATTCTAATTTCTGATAGACAAGGAAAAATTTATATTCTCTTGGTAAACATATTTAACCCCTACCTCAAAAAATCCAGTGTTTCATGATCCCACYCAACACCTGTTGGGATGCATCAGTCTATCACCTTGAAGAGCTCACATTTTTCATGGTCATGCATTGCTAAAGCTTTCTAACATTTTTGGGGAGCTTATGTCACATTTTCAGAATCCAACTGTGAGTATTGGAGCCTAATTCTRTTTGCTTTCAGTGGATGTTAGGCTTCTGTATGGCCTTTAGATTTAGGATATTGCATGCTTCTGAAAATTTTAGTTCAARATCATTTCTGTTATTTTTACTGCCTAATAATTAAGGCAATTAGATTTTTTTTTTTCTACAGTGCTATTAGTATGCATTTGACATAGTCAGCTGATTATTGGATACTGGGCTGCTTTACACTACTGAATTAACACCCACATCATCAGAAGTAGGATATTTCTGATAAAAGCTAACAGCAAGATTTGAGATAGAGCAAACTGGTAACACAGGTCCTGATCACTGCATGGTAAAATTCACAAAGCTCAATGAATAATGTTGCTACAAAATTATGAGAGTGTCAGGTCAGTGGTYCATGGATTGTGAAATTTTTRCTTTCTTTTRTACTAGGTTGTGGGTTTGGGTTTTTAAGGTGAAGTTGTAAAAAACTTTGCGTGGGAAATAGCAGCCATAGGTCAAGATAAATCATATATTCTTCATAAATTATGTTATATTACTTTTGTCATAACTCCTCCTAGGAGCACCTTTCTACAGATCCATTTCTTCAAAAATCCCATAATTCTGATAAAGTAAAACATWTGCAGAAATGGTTTAACTGAGATGCTACACTGTGTCTACAATGGAGTCCTTCTCTGACCTTGCCAAGTTTACAAGCTGTGCCAATAACAGAGCTGGGATTTGAAAACTGACTGATTAAAATTTTGCTCACTAGGATAAAACACTTGAAATGAATCATCTAATTTTCCAGTATGTCCTCAGGTTGCTGCAGGCACAATAAATTACATTCCTATAATAGCAAACAACTATAAAAATTAGAGTTAATACACTTCATATATATTGTAACACTATGTCATATTTTTAGAACTCTCAATTAATTTAAATTTTGATGTTCACAGAGAATGAAATATATGACCACTATTTTTCAGGGTGAAATTTCAGAGCCATCAACCTGATCCAAAATACAGAGAACTCCACTGAGCTCTTTCTACTGACTCAGTAGACAAAAAAACTTGTATCTGCACATTTCTGATTAACATCAAATTCTGTGCCTGCTATCTCCACAAAGAACAGACTTGCAGGGATGCTGAATGCTCTGGGTCTAACCTTGCACTCCTGTGAAATGAGCAGAATATAAATAGAAAACAGCAACAAGCAGTTGTAGTGTAAAATAATCAGCAGAGGTAGTAATGGAATTAATGGCTGCTGATGTCTTGTATACCATGGCAAGAATGCCATATATCATAGGTCGTTTTTGCAAGGGGTTCCAAAGGGCTGAGGTTCACCTAAGGAGGCAAATCTTTGGGTTTTCTCTCTAGTGGAGAGGTGYAGGCTCCTCCTTCAGAGGGAGATTAAGAGCATCCTCTTCCTATTTCCTTCTWAAGGAGCCTTGTAATTAACAGTGTGGTGTAGGTAAAGATTCTTAAAATTTAAATCAAATTCTTTCACATTACTAAAAATGTTATTTTTTATTCTACCTATTTTTACTGCATCCGTTAGAATCGATCCCAAAAATTTCTGAGCAAAATATGGTGGATGCTGTATAAAGACATCAAAAAAACCCACAGTATCTCCTCACACTTGTCTTCTTTTTCTGTTCATTTGATGCCACGAGTAACTCCCACAATTACTGAAAGGTACAGGAGYTACATTTTGCACTCTGTGCATTAATTGGATTTGAAAGCACTTGAACACATATATATGTCAGAATGCCAGCTATCAGGCAAATTGGGGAAACGCCAAACCTAAAAGAAAACTGTAAAAATGAAAGCATTGCAGCAGTTCTCAGCATGCTCAAAATTTATAATAGGCTTTTGAACTGYGTTTGAAAGCATATGGACACTCTTAAAAGGAGCATCATAATTTTTTAACTCCTGAAAGGCAACCTGAACTCTTCAGAATATCATACCATTCTGCTGCCCTGGAAACCTGGTGCCTAAGAGGTAAGGCATATTTCTGTACCGTGAAATGCTGATATCAGATCTTTTTAACATTGTAAATTGCATTACCATAACAAGGAGTCAATATATTCCCAAAATAATGTAAAAGTATTAACAGGTTAAAGCTGTCCTGCTRCTGGGCCACAGCTGAAAATATTTCATTTTCATACTACAAATATTTGCCTTCATTTTTAAAAAAATGACAGCCATTGTTATCAACAGACAAAAAACAACTTAATCCTAAACAGCCATTTATCTCAGTAGCAATAAGGTACAAACAAATTACCTTTAAAAATACATTTTAAAAAATCAAAAAACAACACTCCATTAACTTTACCATATATAATTTTTAATGTTTTATAAATGACTGCGCAGGTGACAAATGAAAGAGACATCTCCAGAGAATAACTAAAGGTAGACCATAGTCTCACTGAGACAGATCTCTAATACTCAGGTAAGTTAATACATTTCTAGACAAATGCTGAGATATTACTACATTTTAAATAATAWTTCTTTATTTCTTTACATCCCTGAAAAAGGGGTTTGCTCTAACAGCAATGTGCTACAACTAAAAAAAAAAAAATTTGTTTAAAAAGGAATTCAATCCATGTGATCCAATTTCTTTTCCCTAAACTAAGAAGAAAAATATATTAACATAAGCTTAGACTTCAGCACGATGCTGAACAATTACATGGAAAAAGATATTTCCTGTTTGCATAGGATGCATTAAGTCCTCCTTATTCAGGAAAACACTTAAGCACATGCTTGACTTTAAACACATGCTTTGGGCCCAGTGAAGCAAATGGGATTTAATCACATTCCAAATAATGATGGATATAAAGCCAAAAGATATTAACACAAACGGTTTTTGGATTCGGGCTTAGCATTTTTCAAGCCTTAAATATACACATACAGACATGTACATACACATATACATACACCCACACACAGACACATACACAGAAAGATCTGTCTCCAAACTAAGCCAAAACATGMAAAACAGAATTCAAAAGATAATTTTCTAAGACATCAGTTAAACTGAAAACAGAGATTTTTAAATRCAGGCTACTTCCATCTTACTGGTTCCTTAAATGGCAAGTTTATTTTCTCTAAAGTCTAAGCATCTCYTAGCTGAAATCTCCCTTCCATACTCTCGTGCCCCAGGTTTTGATCTCATAGAAAAGAAATGGTTTGGCTCTAACAAAAATCCAGTTTACATAGTTGGTTTTTTTTTTTTTTTGTCATGCTTTGATTCCTGGAAGAAGAATCAATTCCTCTTCTGAGGACATGAGTCTTCTGATAAGAGATTCATGTTGGCAAAAGTACAGACTTTGCATCACAGATCAGTTTATGGGCTTTTCAAATGAGATACAGAATTAAAAATAAGTAATCCAATCTTTATAATTAGATTACAATAAGAATTAATTATTCAGTCACTTATTGGGTTAATCATTAACTATTAATTTGGTGATAAATCAAATTAAGATTGCCTCTTATTTTATCTCCCAAATGAAGAAGCATTTTCAGYGGAAATTGTCAAAAAGGATGTTGGGTGAAGCGTAATAGAAAACATGGTACACATAGACAACCATTTTTTTGAGCACATTTTACATGCAGCTAAGCTCTTTAAAAGCCTGATAATAACTGAAGCATTAAGACTTTCCCCCTGAAGCACAGCAGTGGGACAAATCTGCCCAGCAGATGTCTGAGGAGGTTTTGCTCTTCATTGAAGGTAATGACCTGATTGTCACTTGACAAAGATCTACAGATGTGTGGAGAGAGGCAGCCAAACAGTCAGAAAACTTAGGGGAACAAGAGAAATACCATTGGACTATCAGATCATTTCTGCTAATTGGAAATCAGAATGAAACACAGAAAATGAACTGCCRTCTCTTCCGCTCTTGTTGGGATTGAGGAAACTGTTAACATCTTCCACAAACAAGCAAAGTGACRTCTGAGAAATACTGCTTAATACCACCGACTTCTCCTCAGAACAGGAAAGAGAAATAGCATGCCAAAAAACCACAAACAACAAAACCCCACAAAACGAAACAAAACAAAGAACCTCAYAGCTAAATAGAAGAACCTGCTGTAACTAAATACTTATAAAAATAACTGGAGAAAGTTCAGTGCCTTTATGTTCTGCAACAGGTTGGTCTAATGGTTTCTTGCAGAACTAAATCATGTTATAAATCTCCACAATCATAAGGAGCCCRCTTCAGCCAAAGCAAATCATGGAGTGCTAGGGAAGCTCATGCAGGGGAACATCTACACTAAGCCAGCACATGTAAACTGACTGCATCCATGCCAGGTTACACATAAGAGATTTTTCTTCTTCCCTGTGGCAGAAGACTCCCATCTCCAAGAAATATTATGTTCAGGACTCTGTCTAAAACCCCTTTCTAAAATGTTGTTTGCAAGAGAAAGAAGAAGGGTACCAGCTGTGTCCTACGAGCCTGAGAATGAAAGGCATCGAAGTAATATAATAAAGTCTGTCTGATTTCCTTCCCATGCTTCCACAGAATCAAAAGATGAACTTGTCCCACTAACCTCCCTCTACCTGGAGCACAGATGAGAAGCTGATCCTGCAATTTATGCTAATTTCAGTAAGCTCTGCCACAGGATGTCTTACATTTCCAGCATCATCCAAACTGAAGTGAATCATTCCTCCTATTTGCAAAGCTGCTAACTTCCAAGGGTGGCTTAGAAAAGATGGAAGGAAAACAGAGCTGAAAGGCATCCAAAGCACATTCTACACCATACATGGAAAACATACAAAGATGTCCAAGCTGGTAAAGTCATGTATCACATAAACAACAATAATTTCCAACTCGGATTCAGAAGCTGTGAAATTCTCGGTGCTGGAAAACAGCTCCTTCTCTAAGGACTGAGATGAAGATGGTTCCTGGGGATGAGATTTTTTGCTTGCTCTTAATACTTTTGATAACTCCTAATACACAAGAATTATAAAACTTAAAAYTGTAATGGGTGTTCCATTAAGATCAACATTATTAATCCTTTTGGCAGAAAGAAAGGGTTGGACTTGAGAAAGATACAAGAATGAAGATGAAAGGTAGCATCTCAGATACAAATTAAAAATGTGTCTACACATCTATGTGAACACCCATTTCACTTACTAGAATTTTGGGATCCATAACAAAATGYTTATTTTAGGTAATGTTTCCATGACTGATTTTTCCTTTTCTATTATATTGCATCTTGTGTGCTGTTTGATTTGATAATTGCTTTGCTTTATTCTTTATGTTACCATGATCTAAAGGTTTTTCAACTCATTTTCTTGAATGTATTCATATTATTCAATGACACTACTCATTACCCCAACATTTAATTTTATTGATGTAATTTTTATTAGCYTAAGGATGTTTACAATAGCAGAATCTAAGTGTTGGGTTGGTTTTCTTTCATATAAACATGTGATTTTTTTATTAGACAACCCAGAATTTTACCTAAATCTTCAATTTGCCACTTGTTTCTCAAGTATTACTTACATGGATCAGCAGAGAAGCTKCACACACAGCCCACAGCCAGTGCAGATACCAAACTGACAAGCATTAAGACTCCAAGTGCCAAAAGGAAAGTTTCCACCTGAAGGAGCAGTTATCACTTGTCTCTTCCTCAGAGAGATAAATTTATATATTTTTCACAAGCACAGTATTTTACAACCTGTCCAATTAAAATCCATATTATTCTCCTCTATTCAAATTGCTTTTTTTACCCCAGATTACCCTAAGGAGGATGATTACTACATGAATTCAAAATATTTTATTGAAATGTATATAAATATGTTTCAAAGTGTTTCAGTCATACTGAAATAAAATGTTTTCATTAATCCTTTCAATATTCCCTGAAGAAAGTTCCTGGAATCTTTTTAAGTCTCTAGCTTTTGTTTTGATGCATGATCAGCAGAGAGAAATTTTGAATTTTGACCAGCTTAAAAATATCTAAATATTGTTTCTTATCATTAAATATTACCATCACAACTTCATATCTTTAGATTCCAGAAGTATTAGGAACTGTATAAATACCATTTTACTTTTCATCATCAGAAATTCCCCGCCTACTGACAAAAGCCTCAGGTTACCAAGATCAGTTTTTTTTCCTTAAAGTAGATTTTTCAAGCTGTCTTTCATTTCAAKTTTGAATTTAGCCTCAAAACAATAAGGTCCAAGGAAAGTATTTACAAGAGCTCATAAGCTATCCCTAACCAGCATCACCAAAGTTTTGCTGTGGTTTATGACATTTTATTTACGTTGTTTTCGTTTCAGCTCCAGTAGTCTCTGTACACACTTCRTATATGAACAGGTAATACTTACCAAAGCTCTGGCTGCATTTAATAAAAAAAAAATACAAACAAACAGCAACATCAAGATCTTCTGTTTCTGATGACACCTGCACAAGACATTTTCTTTGTTTTCCATGCAGATTTATTGAGATCTGATACCAGTTATCCTTGACTGTTTACCTTGACCAAAATTTTGTTACTAATGCCTCTCCGGTGTCTSTTGCCCAGTTTAGAAACAACAGACTGCAGGGGCCTTTTCAAMTCTTTTATCTGTATTTTTGTAACAGCAAAGAAATGGAATGTTTGAACTCTGTTAGGATGAAAAGTGGAACGTATCGTGCACGCCTTGAAAATTGGATGCCCAGTGTCTACTTGTTGAGATGTTGTAAGGATAATCAGGGAACTTGCACCCAGAATCTCTTAGTTACACGGATAATTCCTCTGTTTGTTAGGCACAGCAGATTACTGGGAGAGAGAGAAATAGAAAGTGCTCATACTGCTGGGAAAGAAAATAATTCAACAACAGCATTTTATTTAACTCAAYGTCCCTAAAGTGTTTTAAATGAAGCCAGTCATTAAGGTCGTATAATTAAAGCCTTGCACAATTATAAAATAATTAGGGCCTGATCTCGTAACGTTTTCTCTCTGGAGAGCACACACATCAGATTCCCTTGGAATACTTGTGCACTAAGCACAGTTTCTGCTAGGATGGATGTATCTGAACCAGCTTTAACCAAACCAGCCTGAGTGCTGGGCAGCAGCAACAAAGCAAAGCTCACAAAAGTCTGCCTTTTTAATTACTTTTAGATCTATTCAAATAGTTTTTGTAGTCCACACTGCACTCTGTCACTGCAGATACTCTGCCAGCAGAAGCAGGAATAGACCATTTAAAACTGCAATGTAGTTCTATATCATTCTGATGAGTAAATGCTATRGTAATAATTCTAAGCCTCTAATTTTCCCAGCTGCCTAAGGATGCCAGATACCAGCTCCCACACTATTAAAAAAACCAAAAGTATTTTAATAGGAAGACCTATGTCCAACTAATCCTTAGGGCTTTACTTACAAAAGCCAAGTCAGAATTAAGGAAGTATAATTGAATTCTACTTGCCAGCAGCTTTTCTTAGCTGCTATGCTGGGTTTGGCTGGGGTAGAGTTAATTTTCTTCAGAGTAGTCAGTAAAAGGATGCAATTTATTTTTTTGCTGGAGACACTATTGATAACACAGGGATGTTTTTGTTATTGCTGAGCAGGGTCTGCATAGAGCCAAGGCCTTTCCTGCCTCTCACCCACCCCAGCAGCGAGGGGGCTGGGGGTGCACAAGGAACTGGGAAGGGACACAGCTGGGACAGCTGACTCTGACTGACCAAAGGGACATCCCATAATACAGGTAGCCATGCTCAGCATGTAAAGAAGAAGGAAGGTGTGTGACATTTGGAGGAAGGCTTTCGACTTCCCAAGTCACTGTGATGAGTGATGGGGCCCTGCCCTCCTGAGGGTGGCTGAACACCGGCCTGCCCTTGGGGAGGGGTGACTGACTTTCTTGTTTTGTTCTGCTTGTGAACGTGGCTTTTGCTTCACYGAATGACCTGTCTTTATCTCAAGGCACTAGTTTTCTCAGTATTACTCCTTAGATGGCCTCTCTTACCCTGCTGTGGGGCGTGAGGAAGGCCCTGCTAGTGCTCAGTTGCTGGCTGTGGTTAAAGCCAACAGGAGAATTTCTGCAGGGATGGTGGGCACAGGACAAGGTTGTGGCTGTTCCTGAGGTCCTGCTGGGGGGCCCCTCAAAGCGTTTGGCCATGAACAAACCCATGACAGAGCAGGCACAGCCCTGAAGGGCRCGGTGGCCATGGGAAAGCCGTGTTGATGCAGCGTCTGTCAGACTGTGGCTCGTAGATAAAGTTCTGCTTGGAGCAGGTACAATCCTAAGGTGTTGCAGTCTGTGGGTAGGTCCAAGCAGGAACTACAGGAAGAGTTCATTGCAATGCTAACTGCATCTGGAGATTATTGTGGAAATACTTTTAAATTCTGATACCCACRATTTCAGAATTCCCATTGCAGGAGCGGGAGCGTCTTGTTTGTATTCAGAGTAGGAGCAAGAGGAAGAGTTCACTGCAATGTCAAACCCTATAAACTACCCAAAGGGACCAGGGTTGGAGATTGCAATGGATTTATGTTTAAACTGCTGTAAACCCTGATTTGACTTGCATGTTAGAGAATTTASTACAGCAGAAACCACTCCAGAGAGGAGAAAGACAGTGGATGACAAGTGCTACAAGAAAGCAGCGCGGGTGAGGCAGTGATACAACCCGAGGTGGCTTTGGTGCCCAATAACTCCACTCAACACACTATCTTTCCTGTCCTAAATGACCCACATACTCAATTTTACACCTCTGGTTTTCTCACTTTCTGTTGGGGGAGAGAGAGCAAGCAGCTGCATGGCTGGGGTTAAACCACAACAGCTAAAGTGAATGTCAAGACAGGGAAGCAAAGTTTYGTTTCCTCCATTTCTCTTGGATTCTAACAGACTTTCTTTGAAAAAGCTGAATTTAAAAAAAAAAAAGAGAAATCAATGTCTATCTAGCTGGATGTCAGGTATCATTTTAAAAGCTTCACTGGGCATTCAAAGCATAATCGTACTTCAAATGATGTCCTTGTTTTACACCACAGGAATGGCTGCAAGAAAAGGTAGTGACAGCCTGAGAAATAATACTCATGGTCCCCTGAAATGCACTGGGAATCATCATTCTTGAATATAGGTTTCACACAATGATGTTAGACTGCAGTTTTATAAGTGAAAACTAAAATATTAGGAAATACAGGCTGACCTCTCAATATCCCTTCAGAAATTATTAAGGATGCCTTAGCAACAAGGGCTTGGAGATGTATGACACTGCAAAGAGCCAACTACTGCTCTGAACCAGCCTGTGTATAATACTTCACACACCGACCCCTCCCAGAAGGGACTACCTAACCAGAGATTCAGGCAACTCAAAATATCTGCCAAACAAGACTGCTTTTCACTGCCTAAAATTTTCCCCAAAATATGAGTAACATTTTCCATAACTGTGGAAATGACTGAATTAAGTTTGGTAATAAAATAGTCATAGCTACTTTTTATGTATGATTCAACATTTCATTTCTCTGCTGAAAAATATGGGTTGCATTAATTACATAAAAGGAAAGCTCATATTTATTATTCAATGAAATGATTAACAGTCAAAAAACCCCACAATATTTTAAAACACTAGGGAATATTTAACTCAATGTTTAAAGCATGAAATTTGCTTAYTTTAACCTACTTTTCATCCTCAAAAATTATTTATATTATTACAGTTTAATCTTACAGAATTTCAATTACATATAAAATATATTGCACATATTTTGTATTAAGTTTGGCTATTTTGTAATTAAAATAGCTGGGATCTAATTTTCATGTAGTTCTTTACATAGACCAGTTCAACAATCACCAATGAGTTCAGGAACAGAATACTTTTTCATGTTATTTTCCCAGCAAGAAATATTGAGGCAACCCCTCCTGTGTGCAGCCCAGGATTCCACTGAGATTTCATTGAGATTCCCAAACCTCCACTTTGCTTTCTGACCTTTTTGGTCAGTCATAATTTTTTCTACTGACATTGGCTATTCTGTTGTCCCACCTGAATAAAGCTCTTACAGGAGGGGAAAGCTATGCAGGAAGGCTGCAGAGAGTCAGCTTTTCAGTTAAATATCAGTTAATACAAATTAATGTAGCAAAGGTCTCAAATTATGAAAACTCAATGCCTGAATTTGACCCTGCGGATTAAGAGAAAAGAGCAATGAGATTAAATATCCTTGGTGGACTTAATTACTGGGRAAAAGCACTGAGCTTTTATGCCTGACTCATCTTGCTTTTTTATGTGTATCATTTTGATTTCTCTAGTAGATAAACAGAGGTTCACAGTGAAGCCTACAGGTGACACCTGATTGAATCATCCTGCTAAAATCCAGCAATCCAAGGGAAAACAACCTCTGGTTTGTCAACTGCTAATTGTTGACATTAGATTAATACCTTCACCTTCTGTGTAGGAAAGGTAAAGGTGGAGGGCAGAGGAGTCCAGAGTTTCAACAAGATGACACAGGGCCCCATCACA
The DNA here is from genome assembly GCF_030028575.1 of Malurus melanocephalus. Lineage (NCBI taxonomy): Eukaryota > Metazoa > Chordata > Aves > Passeriformes > Maluridae > Malurus > Malurus melanocephalus. The sequence goes on from NW_026623337.1 coordinate 872,747, forward strand.
CTCTGAGTTTATGCAAGTTTTGGTTCTGTCTGGCTTTTCTCCCAGTCCCTAGAAAATCAGGACAAGCTGAGATCTATAGAATTGGAGGTATGCCGGTGATGGCCCACATTGAGACAGGGGAATAGAGTGAGTTAAATTAAGCATTTCTTCCTCACAGCAGAGAAAGTCACTTGAAAGGAGAGRGACGTGTTAAAGAAACTTTACAAGATATTAAAGGCAAGTAATTAGTTTTRCTTTTTTCTTTATTTGCCTATTTATACAGTTGTGTTTACTTAAAAGTGCATCCTTCTGGGAAGATGATGAACCAGTATTGGCTGTAATTAAGCCATGCTCCTCTGCCTGATGTAACACCACTGAAGTCAATAAGAAACTTAAAAGCATCATTTTAAGACCTATTTGAGCCATTTACTTACTCATCTACTCCTTCTTCATCCATTCTTTAGTTAAACCTTAACACGAGTAACTTGCTTAATTAGATACTTTCTTTTGAATTCCATGTTGGTTTTTTTTTTTTAAATTATTATATGCTCTGAATGTAAAATAAACTGTATAGCAAGGCTATGTCACAGTTTATTCAGAATCAAACTAATGAGTTTTCACATTCAAGTTTTACTGTTTGCAATAAATTCTGCTCACGAAGCACTTAAGTACAAATACAGGCATCATTATAATTTATTAAAAAAAGTGGTCAGTATCAAGATAGAAATATCAACAGCACCACACTTCTAGTCTAGCTTTCCCCATGAAATATGGAACAGCTAAAGTATTCAAGCAATTCCTCAAATTTATGTGCTGAAAGCCATTCAAATATAAAATAAGCACTAACAAACGGGCAACCTTGTCAGTTGCAATGCTAATAAATCAAATTCACCAAGGTAAGTTAGCTACATTTTCAGTGCAAGTGGATATATCATAAGAGCCTGATAATGATACAACTACGAGGAAAATAAATGTGCATTCTCTGACCTTGACAATAATTCACTAACAGCTTGCCTCACAATTTTCATAACATTGAGCCACTCTTCACAGGCCAAGTGTTTATATTTCTGTGGATGGAGAGTTTCATCTGTATCATCACTAGCCTATTAGGGATTTTAGTGCCCTGTTAAGATTAATTACAGAAAACAATAAATTTCAGGATGATATTCTRTGAAACTGCCCAGGGGAATTTGGGGGATAGAGATCAGGGGAACACTGAGGGTTTTGTTTCATTAGTTCTTTTTTTCTTTCGGAGTACTGATCTAATGCCCTTCACAGCATTTCACACAGCTCTAAAACAAAACAGAGTCGGATTTCCTTTACTGATTTCTTACTCCCTAAAACAGGTTATGAGTGGGATTGCTGATGGGTTTGCAAGAAAGAAGCACCTGRCCAKTGTTGGACCCTTTGAAAATCTTACCAACTTGGAAGAACAGTGACTTCCATAAGGGAAGACCAAAATAATGGATTTTATTTTAGATTGGTRAAATGATGKGGTATACCCTYTATTATTACTTTACATGCTAAATTRCAGACAGGAAGAAAATCTGCTTAAGCTAGAGGATAGCCATGAAACAGACTCAAAACTAAAAGTAGAAGAATATAGATTTTCATAGGAAAGCCAAGCAGCTAGAAGATRGAATTTGATAAATTCATGGAAAGAATTACGTGGTGCAGTTCCAGAAGAGGCTGAACCTGGAGATCTTCACATCTCCCTCTCTTGTCTCCCTCCACCCACAAAGCTCTGAGCACTCTCTGTGAAAGACATTGATACACAAAATGTCCACCAAAAAAAAAAAAAAAAAGAGGCTATCAAGGGATTATGGGCTTAAATATCAAGACCATTATTGTATCCAGACGTACCTACTCCAAAGGTATCTGTTATTAAAAGACAACATAAAACCATTTGTAAATTATATTGATCACAGTTGCTTTCACAAAGCTAGAAAAAAACTTGAGAAATGTATTTCCATTGCTCTTTGAAGAAGCCATGCACATAAAAAGCACCTTTTTTTAACTTACAAGTTAACTTCCCATAGAAATAATCTTCAAGGTAAGTATCTCTGCCCTGACTGGGAATATATCAACCAGCTTTGGGGATACAGAATGCAATTACATAGAGAGCTTGACTCATTTTACTGTAATTTTTTCTCCCATTGTCTAGAAATCTGAAGCAATGGGAAGGAGAGGGAAGAAAGTGAACTTATCTAATTATAAGAAATTTTTYAGAAAAAAACTTAGTCAAGGAGCATTGCTTTTAAAGGGAAGGTTAGATTTTTTTACTTTCCAGCAAACACATTTTCTCTTGCAAAGTGCAATGTGTGTAGGAGTCTGCTCACGTAGAAAGTGGTTCCCTGATCAAAACAGATGGCATGCTGGCAGGGTAAGTTTTAAATGGCAGAGTGTTGATGTTGAAAGATTTCAACAGCAGCTTCCATGACAGGGACAGAGACATAAATGACAAATACAAAATACAAAGACATTTCAATAACTTACCATCATATCACTTTGTAAGTTATCACCACTCTCACAGTTCTCACGATGTTAGAGGAAGAGTTCCTAGCTGTGGGCATGAAACTGTATTCTAGCTCAATAAATCTCAAAACCCTAATGAGGGTTCTATTTTTAGGACAATGAAGCATGAAAACTAAGGCTTTTACTGGCATGGGGAARGAATAAGCTGGCTAYTGGAAAGGTTTGTAGYAAARCTCTCRGAGAAACAGTGGCCAAGTAATTCCTCTCCTGACTTAACCAAACTCATGGCATTTTTCTGAAAGAAGGCTTTGGTTGGGCTCTTTGAGCTTTTGTCACGTACATTTTAGTTATCCATCCACTAATCTCTGAGGTGCAATATATCAGCATGATCAAACTGGGGAATCTGTGAGGGGGTTTTTTTCAGAGGGGGAATAATATTTTAATATTTTCCTAATGTTTCAAAACATTTAACTAGAGAAATCATTTTAGATATCCAAATTTATATAGCTTCTGTCCTTGCTCTTTTCTCYTCAGTTCTCATTCCTTTTATATGTATTTGTAAGTCAATATTGGKTTTAGGATATTAAGTCATATTTAGACAAGTTCTTGATATTTGTTATTCTCCAAACTTTTCCTCATCTCCTCCTGTTTTCACTGCCTTTTTTTTTTAATGCTGAGGGTAGTCCATCTATTTTCTAATCTTTTTTTTCTCCCATCAATCCAGATTCAGTTCTGCATCCACTGTCCATGAAGCATTTATTATCAATAAGACAAGGCAGGCAGTTTTGCATTTTTGAGGCAGAAACAGAGCAATTGAGCCTTCATTCAATTCCTTGCTGCAGAGGGGATGCACAAGATGGAATGACAGCTCTGTGAGGCAACAAATCATCAAAAGGAGATCAATGATTTCTTTTTCTCTGCAATGAGAAAGGTGTCAATATCAGCTTGTACAAGAGGCGCTCCTGGATCAGAAGTGATATATAGACAAGGCAAATTTAAAGTATTTTACAAAAAAAAAAAAAAAAAAAAAAAAAAAAAAAAAAAAAAAAAAAAAAAAAAAAAAAAAAAAAAAAAAAAAAAAAAAAATTCTCATAATATAATCTTGGAAGGAACTTATGCAGAACCCTGAACGAACAGCAGAATTAAGTTATGTCTTTATAGCTGGCTCAAAGAAATAATGACAGGGGGAAAGGGGAGCACATGACAGCTGTTAAATTTGTACTTAGTCTTGTATCTGGTAATGATTGTGGTCAAAAGAATGAACACTGCAGATTCTGTACAATCTCCAAGGCATTGGCTTTACAACTTAGGCAAATTATAGATGATGGTTTTTTTCAGTCTCTGCTTGCTATGAATCAGATAAATACTGGGCAATACATAGTAAATAATAGTAATGCATATTAAAGACATAGTGAATACTAAACAACATTATAGTCCCAATTTAAAATTGCTCTGAAAGACATTTGAAGACCATACATATAAATTAAGTTACTAACAAAGACTGGATCCCTCTTCGTATGGTAAAATATATTGACTTTACAGGGAGCTACATCTCAGAAAGTGAATTGTGCCTCACCACCATAGCAACATCTCATGAAGAAACTTGAATTATTTGGATAATAAGATACTAATTAATTGGTACTAAGAAATAAAGGTTAGGGAAGAGGAAAGTGTTGAAACTTCAGGTAAACTTCTTTTCACTTTCAGTTCCAAAATAATTTGCTAAGTGCTAACAAAAACATACAGCTAAAAGCAACCTCAGTGTTGCTCTCCAGAACAACTGTTAGCAGTTCTTAAATTCATGTGTAGTCACATAAATACAAGGTTTTACCTTTATAGACTGCAATACCCTTGCCAAGTGCTTGCCCAGGTAGGAGTTAGAACTGCTAATAACAATTTTTGACAAATTTGGCCAGAATGAGCTGGCTAAGTGCAACAYAGTATTAGACTTCACAGTTTTCATGTCTAACCAGAAATTCATACACTAGTTTTTAACGAATAGATTTGAATACTCAAGCCTGTGTTTCTACTTTTGCACTAATTCCACTACTTTGCTCTGGTTCTGATGCATCAGACTTGATGCTCACTGTTTCTACAAGCATGACCTGAGCCCCCAAAAATGGCACCCACACACTAAATGGCCAAAATCAGTATAGCTCTCCCCTTAAATGGCAAGTTCAAAACTTGCAGAATGAAATTCAATTAAAATCTTTATGATACAGGATTTTTTAATTTATTTTCCATTTCTGTGTCAAACAGAATATTTTATTTAAGCAAAAGGGAAATTAATGATTGTTCTCTCTGATTGCTACTGCTAAGCCTCATAAGAAAAAGCAAAGTACTTTCTGAGCCTGAGTAGAATTTAAAGGCATAAAGGAGGAAATCAGAAGCAAARTAAAGTGTGTTTACCACTAGTCACTTCAATTTATAGTCACAGCAATGCTGTTTGGCAAGATATCAGTATGCCATGAATTGTCCTTGAATACCTGACTGTGCCAATTAGTGTTCCACTATTCTTTCTGGGATTGTGTTCACTGTCTGCAGACCTTCCTCTGCTAGGAACGGCTTAGTGATTCACACCATTGAGCTCTCTAGTTTGTCCTATCTCCTGCAAAGCAGCTAACAGCTGAGAGGAGTGAGACTGACAGTATTGAGTCTGTCTATCTCGAGTACTCAGAATCATGAGTCACAGCCCAATGTCCTGAKCTTCAGAGAACAATCTGAGGGATTGTCTTATTTGCCTTCTGGTCTTTGAGACTTAAATAGTGGTTTAAGGCTTCTCTCTCCAAAACCAGGAAAGCTTGAAGAGAAAACAAATGAAACACAAATGTAAGCCTTGAATCTATTCACTCTGCTTTAATAAAAACTCAAAACACCTAAAGGCTCTGAAATGTCGGGGTCTGCCTATTATGCTAAACTGCTCAACTTCAGGCAGCACCTTTTCTAAAAGAAGAGCAGTGCAACAACTTGGGCACTGCATCCCTCACRTTTGAATGAGCTGTTAGTAAAACARAAGCAGCTGGCAGGTGAAAAAAAGCATGTGGGACAAGCGGAAAAATTCAAGAAACTTAAAAAAAACTCTTCAACTCTCCCCCCACCCCCCGCACTCCCAAAAAAMCAACAACCAAACCCTAATATTCGTTCCTAACATTTGCATCTGAATCTGGCRAAGTCTGACAGAATAACCATATCATAACTTTGGGAGACTTAGAAATTCAGGATATTAACTGAATGCTACCCAGTTYCCTGGCACTGAGGGCCAGTGCTAGGAAAAGCTCACCTTACAACTCTTGGAAACATAATAATTATTTTTCTTCTGATATCATATTGTAGAATAGATTAATGGCTATTTAATTTTGTTACCATCATTTTTTCTTCAGATGGCCCCAAGATCAGAACTCATGAGGGTTGAGATGAAAAGGCACTTTAAAGTACTTCACTTCCAACCACAGCTGCCCAAGTTGGACTAAGTTGCTACCACTGAGCCTTTGAYTCAAAATCATCACAAACCTCTCAGCAAAATTAGTCTCTGCACTTGTTACAGTGGCATAAATTTTATTGTATTGTTCCCCAAACACTCTATCCACTCAACCCCAAAATTTTACCTGAGAAAACCCTACAGATTCTGAAAGAAAACAATGGAAAAATGGGACAGAGGAATGGGAGATGTGCAGAATCAGACAYCTGGCTAGCAGAGCTATYSTCACCAAGCAGATGTGTAGTCAAGCTATTGTGCAATGAACTGGGTGATGGCACTTGCTGACAATTTCATCATTAGCCATTCTCCCAACAGTTTAATGTGATGGCATCCTGATAATGAATGAATCATCCAGGAAAAATTGGGAAAATAAACAATATTAGTTAAAGTGAAGGGGGGAAAATGAGGCAAGACTCCACAAAGGGAATCCCAATCAACATCTGGAGCAGCACAACAGAGACAGAGCCTGTTGACCTGGCACCTGGAAATAAAGTACATGAATGCAAGAATGCTTGCAGATCAACACGTGGAAACAATGAAAAGCATTTTAAAACACACTCCTTTATAAAAGCATTTCCACCTCTAAGACAGACTGCTAAATTCCTTGAGTATTAAAAAATCTAAGCCAGTTCCAGACTCAAATCCTAGCACTCTACAGGCTGATTTGATCCTTAGCTCCACAGGATCACATGGGAGACAACCACCAGAAAAAATCCACCTATCCCTCTTTAAAGAGGACAGCTAACATGTGCCAGTGGGATAAAAAATTCCCTAGCAAACAATTTCATGTGAATTGAATGAAGTAAAACATGATAGCTGGTGTTGAACCAACATGAAGAAAGCTATGATTCACTGTTTCAAAGTAAAAATATGTTAAGAGATAAGGATGTCATAAATTTAAACTAAATATTGTATCTGTGACTTGGCTGACCAGAAAAAGCTTCACCATTTAACTCAGAAAAAGAACTGAAATCACAATGGAGCTTAGAGCTAACAGTGAACTGTAAGGCATTTAAGTATTCCCAAAAATAATTTCCATATTCACATGCCTGTTGYAGAGAAGAAAAATACCCAGTTTCTATGATATTAAAAACACCATAATTCTATACTATGATATAATCAAGGTCATTTCTTATACTTGAGCAACTGCAACCCCTACTTTATAAAGAGATATTGCCCCTGCTGCTCCAACCCTGTTGCAGCAAGTATTGCACCCAAGTATTGCATATGGCTCTAACTAAAAATGGGCATATTTAGCACCATGACAATTGACTTTCCTAACAGCAGTCTTGTACCTTTAGATTCCATGGGTGAACTGACTGTGAAAATCTCTAAATGTTGTAAGGTTCTTGCTATGAAATATCCATTCCTATTTGTCTACTATAATAACACTTGCAGAATGACAGGCATCATGAATAGATTAGTCTATGACAAAATGTTCATTCAAAAATAATTTGATGTTCCARGAGTCTTCAAGAAGTCCTTCATATTCTGCAATCCATCTTTTAAGAATGCTAATTTTATAATCTGAAAGCTGAATCCTTTTGCTGTGTGCAGCACACAATACACATTGACTCCCAGACAAGTAGGCTATTACAAAGAGGTGTTGTTCGTGGCTTATGGTACATAATAAGTATTTACAATGACACAACATATTGCTTTGATAAGATTATAAACACAATATCAGAAGAAAATCCATAAAAATCTAATTATGCACACAAAAGTTGCAACATGAAAAGCTAGCTGAGGTGCTTGGACAAAAGGTTCGAAGTTAGTATTAATTTTAAACATAACACTACYGGTGGACTTAATTCCTACAGAAATTTAATTTTAAAGTTTTTCTACCACATGATGATTAGAATAGAGCTTCAAGGCCAGCAGGCTTTTGRTATTGCTTTTTAATTTAATACAGGTATTTTATGCAAGCCCTGCTTATGTTTCCTGGGAATAGGGAAATCAGATGTTTAAGAGCTTGGTGACTGAAAGCTCCCTGTAACAAACTCTGTAAATCAGTCTGAGACATTGCAATGCAAGAGACATTTCAACTCTCACCTTTGAAAAGTTGAGAACAGGGAAGTASAAAAAGCAGTGCACAATCCAAACTGCAGAAAAGAGTAACAGAATGAACTCATCACATAYGTTGATATAACCACCAAATCCAGGAACTCTATCCAGATTGCTACAATCACCTGCCTGGACCTAATGCATAATTTTTTTTTAAAGTCATGCCAGTAATATGATACAGGATTTTCACTTCTCTATTATGACCATGACCTCACATGAGTAATGGTAAATTGTCTGGGTAGCAAGCTAAACATAAGGCAAGACACAGATCATTAAATAAACTCCTCAACAGGCAGATCATCCCTATATGTCTTCATCTGTTCAGCTGCTGCAGGAGTAAACTAGAGAGAGAGAACGGTACTATAACCTAGGATACTATAAGGATGATATGAAAAATATTTTTGGATACTCTCCCCCTTCCCATCAGTAACAAGAATATATGAAGGAAAACTAATACCTTGCCAAGAGGCAAGTTTGTTAAGTTTTTAACCTTAAGTTCTGTGGAGTCAAACCTATTAAAGTTAGTGACAAGATTTTCATTGACAAGATGACTGAGCGCTAAATTCTCAACAGGACACAAATGGAAAGAATCCAATTCTTTGTTCTATATGGTAAACATCAAGACATCCAAAATATATAAATACAGATATGAATTTATATGTATATTTATATACACAGAAACAGGAGATAGATATATATACACACACATACCCTGATAAAAAGAAAAAATGTTAAGAAATGGAAGTCTCAATAGAGAATGACAAAATCTGAGCAGAAAATGGAAACAACAAGACAAAARGTGAAGCTAAGCTCTCTGCAAAGGCTGATAGTTCAGTGTGTAGTGCTGAAAGAGGTTTCAAACAAAAAAAGATTCAGTGAAAACATGGATTATATATACAAAATCTTGCCACGCTATTCCTAAATTTTAAGAACTTTTTGGGAAGACAGAAACAGGAATAACCAAGTCAGGAACATGYTACAATAAATCCATCAGAGCTATGAGGAAGTAAGTAAGAATCTGAGGAAGTAGCTATCACACAGACAAGAAGTCTGATTTTCCCTTTAATTTCCCTATTGTAGACCCATGTTATTGCAAAAATGAAACCGATGAAAAATGTATTCTGTAGTCTGTAATACCCAGAACTAAAAATCTGCAGAGAGAGAAAAGAAAGCAGAAAAAAGCTGAAAAGAAAAAAAGAAACTCTGCTTATTTTTCTTTTGACAGGAAGGAGGAAAACAAATGGAAAAAATAAAAGTGAAAAAGAAGAAAAGGTGAAAAAAAGGAGAAGGGGGGATGGAAAATAAGAGCAAAAAAAAAAGAAAATATGAAAAAGAGAAAGAAAAGATGGAAAAATCTCTTTCTCCAAGAGATACTGTGAGTAACAGTGGGGTTGTTGCAATTGCCTGTTACAGCTAGCTCCCAATTAGGAAGTCACTTTCAAAACAATAAAAGTTAAATTACTCTTTGTATAAGAGGAAGGTTATGTTCTACACACATATACCCTTGAGCACATATTCACCAACCATCTACCTCAGCCACAAATGCCAGGGCTTTGCTATTTCAAGATGCTGCTCTAAGAATCAGACAACCACACTCTCCCAAAAGAAGAGCATAAACTCTGTTTGCCCTCATGTTATTTGCCTAAAAATCCATGTTGAGGAGGTTTAGGCTTAACTCCAGAGCAAATCTGCAAGGGGTGCCTTCCGTGGTCTCAGCACACATTTGGTACTAACCAGCTGTGCATCAGTAAGGCTGAACATGTCACAGTGCAGAGCAGGGCCAGTAATGTCAAACACAGAGCTTCCTGCCTACTGGCAATCTGAGAGCCAATGGAGCAAAATCCCACCCCACCRAGCTTCCTGTTGGACCAGCAGATCTCARCTTAGCCTGTATYTRGGAGAYGTTAACTTTAAGACAAAAAAAAATRTTTAATAGGGGCAAAAATTTTGTTTGCCACACATTTTAATAAYTGTGTTCACTAGTAATAAATGCCCAGGGTGTTTAGATGGCCACCTTAATTAACAATAAATACTGCTCAACTCAGTGGGCTACTCATCAAGGGAGACACTGTAAGGTCTATTCTGCATTCAGGTTTTTTTTATTAACGTTTTCTTGCTACAATACTACTCTATGCAAAGTAAAAAAGTCAGAATGTCTATCAATATTTACTTTTAGCCATCTTTTCTGCTCTTTTCCTTCATCAATGCTGCCACCTTCTGATAGTCAGCAGCTTCRCCAAGCACCCCAATGCTTAGGTTACAGCACTGTGGACAAATCCCTCACTGAAAGTCTTTGTGGCCCTCAGGCTCAGAAACCCTCCCTTCCCTCCCCAGTCACACCCCCTTCAGTGGATTTTGACATATAAATGGATGCAAGGATTTGAAGGATAGAAATTTGTAACACAGCAGATATCTATAAGACTAAACCTATGATGCCAGAGTTGACATTTGCTCATTTGTCTGGTTCTAAATTGCCCACACTCCCAGGTCACTGAAGCCACCGAGAACTTACGGAAGTTGCTGAAACCTGCACTTTCTACCTTTTCGTCCCTCTCTCCTGAGGAACTTACCACGGAAATTTAGTGGGTTTGTGAGTTTAAGCCCCTATTTATACTATTTCTGTGCCATAACACAAATTCCTTTTCTAAGCTCCTAGGTATATGCAAAGTCTTATTGAGCCTTTTTGGTTTAGCCAATTGTTTATCTGTTSCATTCTCTCAAGGCCACCTAAGGAGAGACAATGGTTCAGAAAGATGGAATCATTCTCTTGAAGGATATTAAATACTGACCTTCAACCTTGAACTGAACTCATCTCACTAGGAAAACTGCCAGTTTAATATGCTCTCATACCCTTAAAGATTTTCAGCAGAACTCACTTCATTTAATAAATTCACAGGTATTGATATCAGTTAGGGGGAAAAATTAATTTTTTTTTTTTTAAAAAGTCAACTCAAAATTTAATAAAATTCCGGAAATCAGTTTCATGGAACATTTATCCTACTAAGCAACATTTATCCTACTGAACATAAASAGGTACAATGCTTGGATAGTAAATAGAATAGCAGTATTTGATTAGAAATTAAGAAAAAAAATCTAGAATTTTTATATTATTATTATTATTTGTGTWAAAAGTCATGTCTACACACAAAGTATAAGAGCAAAATTGACAGCCAATGGTCTGTCAGAGTATCCAATGCAAAAACAGGCAAAGTTCATGTACAGCAAGCACAAATTTCAAGCTTAGCAGGGAGAGCATGGAAAAAGAAAAAGGTACTGTGAGATGGTCTTACCCTAAACTCTTCCACTGGAATAAGAACCCATACAGAACTTTCTTTCATGGCAGTTTAATGTCCCAGCCTCTTGTCTACTGAAATAGAACCAGTCATTCTCTCCCTCTTTTTCACTCAGGGGCCTAATGAATATTTAATGCAAAGTGGACCTGCTCTGATCTGACTCCAGAGCAGACAGATATTTTAAAYTGCAGACTCTCATACCCCAGGCAGATGGCCTGATCACTAAACCATTGGTTAAACACAGTGCCCATGTGCTCCATTGTGTTGAGGGTCAACATCAGTGAGTGTTGGCCTCCAAGGGAAAAAGGCATAGGAACTCTCATTTYATGAATGGTGGCAAGATTCAAGAAACAAAATCCCCAGCCATTCCATAATTTGACCTTTCTAGGCATAGTGAGGACTGTATTGACAGAAATCTAGGCAGTCCTGGGATTAACCAGTTTATTCTTGCAGCTAGGTTTTGGATTAAGACWCCAAATTTAACAGTAGCAAAATGATCATGTCTATGACATAAAGCAGAGCGTTTCAGAGAGCTGTTACGCCATCTGCACATCCAGCAGCAGCTTAGCCCTTCCCAATGGCACTGCCCCAAAGGAAGGACTGCTGAAAGGAATTCCTCTTCRTTTAGTCCTTTCCATTTTGTTTCATTTACTTTGAGATTATGTTCACCAGGGGCTCAGCAGTTTAATGTGGTCCACATGTCTGTARGTTTGCACATGCAGCTCTGATGCACAACATGATTGCCTGTAGCTCGCTGAACATCTGCTATTTTGGTGAATTTTTTTAACAAGCCAATAGAATAGTGCACTCCATTGGCTTTTAAGCACTTTGCAAGACATCTAGAAAAGGAGGCCACTCTCACAGTTGATTATTCATCAGAGCCAAAATTCCTAGGCTGAATGTTTTATTTTAAAAAAATCTCAAAGTTTAGCAAGTTGAWAATACCAGATAAGCTTTTAATACCAGATACCGAAAATGGTTGGAGACACGGAAATCTCTTAGTTGAGTTCATCTCAATACACACTGATTATTTTTACAGGAAATCTTCTGGAAGAGCCACAACTCCACATGAACAGCCTATCAGTTGTGCCAGCTGGCTCATCATATTGAGAAATGAAAATAAAACATCTATAGATTTTTAGGTCATTTTATGATAGAGTATAACTGCAAACCTATGTTTGCTGCATAACCAAAATTTCTCTGATAGAGAATGCAGGTGCAGAGTCAGCTGCTAGAAATGTTTACACTGTAATAAATTTCCAAGATTAGTAATGTCCCTTTTRGAAATTACCAAGAATTTTGATGAGAAGTTTTCACAGAAGTTTTCTGAACTGTATGCATAATAGCCAACAGAAAATTTGACTCTCGGGAGCAAAGCAACTCCTCAAACTCTTTGTTCCACACATTCTAAGGTTATTTACAAAGGCCAGATTCCACTCTCGAGTAAAGCCTTTCACTTTAAAGAGGTTCAGAGAAATAAGTGGAATACACCCAAACAGAGGTATTTAATGACTTAAAGAATAGAATAGAATAGAATACAAAGGCCAGATTCCACTCTCGAGTAAAGCCTTTCACTTTAAAGAGGTTCAGAGAAATAAGTGGAATACACCCAAACAGAGGTATTTAATGACTTAAAGAATAGAATAGAATAGAATAGAATAGAATAGAATAGAATAGAATAGAATAGAATAGAATAGAATAGAATAGAACAGTTCCAGACCAAAGAAAGAAGATAAGCAAATTTCTTATCTTATGGGGCCAGTAGTGCTTAAAAAAAAGAGAGGCATGTACAGTATGTTCATTGAATGTTGTGGAAAGTAAAAAAAAAAGCCTGATCCACAGATGTCAATGACTGCTGAATAAAGCCTAAAATATGTCAAGTGAAGGAAAGCCAAAAGCTGCAACTTTCATTCTTGAGAACAAACTCCTTTAATTTTCTTAACAATAGATTTTTAATGTTATGTCAGAACTTTTGACATTTTCACTTGCATTATTCTTTGAAGATAGACGCTTTTAATTATCAAATATAATAAGTATAATTGAAGCGTACAGTAATACAGAAAAATTATGAGCTTAAATACTACATAAGGTTATAAAAATCAATGGAAAATATGCGTGTAACTTCTTTAATTGTATTTATTTATGCAATTATTATTTTCTGTCCTCTAAGATTTTTTTTTTTTTTTTGGAGGATGCATTTCTTCACTTTGTTTTTGCTTCAGAAAAAGATAGGAATTGCCAAAAGATCTTTGTAAGAATTACAGTGGACTGAAATAGCTTTAGGAGGGGTGAATAAATCTGACAGCTAGGCAGTGAACCTAAATATTGTTTCTCTAGAAAAGGGGTTAGAGTTTTCCAAGTCTTATATGTTTGATTTATCTTATATGTTTGATTTCTCTTTTCATGCCTAACAATTTGGAGAGAGAAAAAGATTGGACAGAAATGGGAAAGAATGGTGTGCAATCTGAAAAACTGAAGGAGGAGGAAACTAACAGAAACAGAGATGGCAAGGAGTGAAAATCCATATTGTATCAAAACAATAGTGATATCACATCTCAAGTGCAAGTTCCRAGCTCTCCCTCATGATGGTCAGTGCCACCTCATAGAAAGGAAACCCACCAGAATGCCTGTGTAAATATCTGCTCATTGTTGCAGGATAATCACAAGGCAGCACTAAAAAGAAATTACCTCAAAAAGCCTGCTGTACTGTGAAATGTATTCGTACCTAGCTCCTTATGCTGCATTTCCCTTCCAGCAAGATATTTTGGGAGATCTCCATTAGAAATGCTGTATGGAACCAAAGAGGAAGTTGCACAACCTGTTGTCGAGTTGTAAGATAAAGCTGCAACATGTAAGTGAAAATGTTGCAAAGGTAACATTGAAAGTGAAAATGATAACAAAGGTAAAAATGTTTGAAGCAATTCTAATCTATGAAAGATCACTCATACTGTGATCTATACAGGTACCCCCAGCAAGGGCCAGGCTGAATTCTCTAGGATAACTCACACCTGTGAACTTGTGTGTTGACCCGTATTATTTATGGCAAAGCCATCAAAAATAAACCTATTTGCTTTACATACATTCATMATTTGTTTCTGTGACCTGATCTATGGGAAGAATTCAGAAATGTACTTTTGCCACRTGGGTGGAAATGAACCACAGGAAAAACTTGAGCTGAGCAATCCAACAGCATCTCCCTCAGCTGTAAAACAGAACTCAAAGCATCACTTTCAAAGGAAGAAGTCTCCAAGACAGCACTATTATTTCTGTGTTCTCTGATCAAGGATGGACTTGTGCTCCAATCTTCCTTGTGCTCACACAAGCAAAATTTGAAGTCTATTTCTGAAATCTTTTTGATTATGAAGAAAAATTATTATCCAATGTGTTAATTAATGATACAGTTTATTCTATCTGAAACTGCAGTTAGCAAGGCACCAGGCACCCAGAATCAGCAACCCACTCATATCAAGTGGCCCTGTTGTCTCAATGAAATTGCCATTTTTTGAAAACAGTACACCCCTTACTTTGTATGAGATATAACATAAGAAACCCCTTCTGAAGAGCAAATAAGAGCAAAAACCATAGTGGAAGATAAACGTGAAAATCTGACCAAGGAAGCATGATTGGAAGGAGAGGAAGAGAAGATTTGCACCAAAATTTTCTAAAAACACTTTTGGATCATGGGGTGTGGAAGAGCTGCATTGACACTAGATGTACAAGAACAGGGGAAAAAAATGTCAAAAAAATTACTACCAGAGTTTGTATAAGTCTACAGTTATTTTGCCTTTGCCTCTCCTCCCAGCCCTTCTGTTGTGTTGGCTTTTGCTGTATCCAAGTAACAATCTCTGATCTCACTCTTTGACTGTTTTTTCCTCAACAGCTATTTGTTCTTTCCAAACCTTATGCTGCTCCCCAAATTGGTTGCTTCAGCTGTTTGCTAAACCTCTGGAAAAAAGAAAAGCAACAGTTCCTGTTACCCAGCAATATCCAGTTTCTTTCTTCTGAGGTTGTGATGAAGTACAGTCCTGCTAACACTGCCACGCCAGCTCTGTGCAGTCCACTCCACAGCACCTGGAGCTGGCAGGCAGCACTTAGTCTCTTTACTTTGCTCTGAGAGCTATTTTATAATTAAATCAGGTAAAATAAACTTTCTGAAGCTTGATTTCTATGCAAAATTCACAGCAGCAGCAGGACAGSAAAAGAACTTCAGTGTAGTTTTAGTAAGATTATTAGGTTAACCAGGACTGCATAAATAAAATAATTTTTCTAAGTAAAATCTCATCCTTCAGTGTGTGAGGGGATTGCTTTTGGCATCACAAATAGATCATTTATTTGTTTCATTTTTTTTTTTAAAGTCAAGTGCCTTGTTCACTTCTTGTTCAATGGAGCTCAGCAGAGAAGGATGGACACTGCAGTCTGTGCAGATGGGGAGTTCATGGTGGATCTCCTCATGAACTGTGCACAGCCAGCCCATCCTCAGAATTTCTTAAGGTYTCCAGCACTGCCTGAAAAAGCGAAATTCAGCCCATTCTCCATTCTTCTAGGTGGACAGAATTTAATGTTTCATTTTTTTTTTTTTTTTGTGAAATCATAAGACATGGAACACAGAGCACCAGTAACAGAAAATTTCTACCTTCCTTTAAAACACTTTTTYCAGCCCCTATGGGCTTAGCAAGATGAAGGGAATGTCTGCTCTGCAATGATTGCACRGGATGTAGGTATGTCTAAGCCAGCACTAAACTACCAACACCACAGCAGCTGTTTGAGCACAGAAGTCTCAAGCTCCAGCACAGCCTAATTTACCGGGTTTCACAGGCTCTGGAGTAAAGACAARCCCTAACAATCCCAAATGACATTGCAGATCCTAAATCCCTGCACACAAAACTCTATACAGCCTGAAAATATCTCGCTGCTCATGGAGATGATAACATATTTTACAGCTTAGAAACAAGGCTTCATATTTTAGTTAAATCACTCCCTTCCTTCATGCCTTTTTGTATGAATTGCACCAGACAGATTCAGCCTGTTCCTGAATGTAGGCTGCAAACACTAATCAGATCTCCAAAGGGGCCTTTGGGATGATTGAYGGGGAAGCCCTTAATAAAGGCTTTCTGGTTTTGGCAGGAGAGCAAGCAAGAAAAGGAAGCAGCTTGAGTTACTTGAAATGCTGAGGTGGAGGCGTTTGATAAACTGTGATGGGAGCAATGTTTTATGAGCCCTGAGAAGAAAGCAGCTGTAGAAATTCTGATGGGCCAGCTGAAAYGGCCATGGAGTAAGTGGGTAAGTCTTGATTTTCCATTCTGATCATTGGCAGAGAGGAGGTATTTAGAGTACAGTCAGCAAAATACAGATGAGCAGAACCATCCAAAATTTCCAGTGAAACAAGGAGCCTGGAGACCTTCCTGCATGTCACGGGAGTCCTTGTTTTGTCAAGGTCTTGGTGATGGACACTGTTCTCAGAGCTCTCACTGAATTCTATGGTAGATTCCTAAAGATGTGAGAGGAAATGCATTTTTTATTTTGCCTCCATGTGCTGTAAATAGTGGAAAGGGCAGTGAAAATACTCAGAACATCTCAAGTATCAAGTGACAGGACAAGAGAAAAGGCYKCARGTTGCATCAGGGGAGGTTAAGGTTGGATATTAGATAGCATTKCTTCTGCAAAGGGGCTGTCAARYACTGGAATGGGCTGCMCAGGGAAGTGGYTGAGTCTCCATTTTGGAGGAATTTGCAAGACATGTAGATGTGGCACCTRGGGATGTGGTTTAGTGCTGGATTTGGCAGTGCTGGGTTAATGGTTGGACTCAAGGATCTTAGAGGACTTTTGCAACCTTAAACTTGTGTTTCTCYAACAGTTTCAAAGGAAGAAGGTGTTGAAAATTCACTGAACAAATTGTCCAGGAAACAGTAAAGAAATACTCACAACATCAGGGGTACCGAAGAGAACACAAAGAGTTTCATTACAGTTTGTTAACTTTGAGCAGCACCAGCAGACAAGACTTTGCTTAACAAGCCCACGAGTGGAAATAAGTGATGTTTAACCAGTGAAGGTTTATTCAGACTTCCTTTGGCAAAARCAGATGCAATTTGATTTTCTCACAATTATTATGTGAATAACTAAGTTACTATGGAAGTGGAAAGGTACAACAACCAAATAACACACCAGAYGAACAGTCTTGAGGCTGAAACATAAAAATACAGTTTCACATACAGGTTCACCACAAATGGAACATTATAGTAAAACACAGAATTATTACACTAAATTATATAGTGAGAATAGGTTATTTCAGCTCTATAACCCTATTTGTGTGTTTTCCTGACTTGGTTATATTCTGCAAGACAAAAGTGGCAATGTATCCATGACAAAACATTCATATCCC
Source organism: Malurus melanocephalus (assembly GCF_030028575.1). Lineage (NCBI taxonomy): Eukaryota > Metazoa > Chordata > Aves > Passeriformes > Maluridae > Malurus > Malurus melanocephalus. The sequence goes on from NW_026623337.1 coordinate 890,415, forward strand.
ACGTAAAAGACATGCGACTACTGCTGAATGTACATTATTAGTAACCAGTCCAGTTTTCCCTCAAGCTGAACTCCTCACATTACCTCATTAATGCATCTTCGAAGCTTTATACCTGGTTTCTTTGTGTCCATTCACACAGCAATTACAGGTTATGTTCTCTGACTTAGCCTAGAATGGCTTTTACTTGCTTCCTTTCAAACATGGGAGAGTGAGGAAAAAACAGGGRAAAAAAAGCAACATCACTGGGCATAGTTCAATCTCAAACTATTCAGCCTATAATTCARTTCCCAGGACAGATCCACATTCAGTGACCCAAAAAGTCTAGCCTCCATCCCATGGAATTTTGCTATTCACTTCACAGGGATTCCACCTGAAAGAAATAATACTAAGTTCTTCCACCAGATTGAAAGGCTGAGGTACAGAGGGCAAAAATACTCATTGAAAATTCAACAAATGCATCGCTTTTAGAAACATTTAAATTCACCCAGATAACCTCAGTTTGTCCTCCTTTATGACCTAGTTTAATGAAATTTTGAGTAAAACTTCACATCAAAATGTCACAGAACAAACACAGATGTATTCAATGCTTGGATCYTTAAGGTGGAGAGGACATGGTGTTATCTTCAAAGACAAATCTTACTGATACATGAGATTTATATTTTCTTATTTTGACAGCTAAGGTATTTTGAACTTGATATTAAGCCCTGCYTAGAGATAGAAAGTTTGAGCTGGTATCTCAACTAGCTGAAGCAGTATTTACATTTCTGCAGTAGTTTACAATGGAATCATTATTAAAAGATGAGTGCCATCTTGCCTTGTACATTTTGATTGACATTTCTGAATGCTGACTTCTCTAGCTAATAAGGAAAGTAAAATAAGCGATTAAGAAGTTTACACTAACTTTATTAAGATGGATTTCTTCTTGAAATATTAGTTGGTAGCTAAGATTTGCCAAGCACCATGGATCACGATTGCAAGAAATTCTGAAATACGGCCAATATTCTTGAAAAAAATCAAATTCCAAGACTTTGTGTTAAT
>NW_026623337.1:891737-933575 GCF_030028575.1 Malurus melanocephalus
AGCAAAAGTCAAATGAGAATATGGTTTAATATAATAAAATGTGTTACCTTACCGAATACATTATTCTTAAAYAGTTGAATACTATGCTGTACCCCCATGTCAGCCACCTGATTTGTTTGAAAGAGTACAAAGATGAGAGAAGGTGGAATTAGGAAAATGGGGATACTAATCTTATATAACTGGAGGAGAGGGGAGCAAAGGATGGGGCAATATGGAATTTCATTACAACAAACTAACATATTACCAGTGATCTCAAGTTATATTAATTTTTTTATCCTGTGTATTTTCAAAAGTTTACTTTAGAAATAAACTCCATGGGGTTCCTGGCAGAGCTGCTCTGCCACAACAGTTTATACCGACCATCTGTGGTGTGCCAGAAGCTTCCCGAATGTTCTGCCACCTGACTCAAAATCCTGAAGCTTTTCACATTTTTCTGCCAATTTTCATCCATACTATGTCTGTTTCCAACACTGAAAACCTTAAAAAGCAAAATATATATCTAAAAGATGCACAGGGTAGTAAATTCAGCCACAATATCATGGCCAAAGGAAAAGAMCAAAGACTACAGTAATCTGGGTCCATGAGCTCTAATCATTGGKGATGTTGCATACTCTGAAAATARAGTTGKTAAAGAGCAAGAGGGCTCCTGATTTTCTAGGGACATGGCACACACAAAACTTGGTGTCATTTTCTTTTAGCACATAATAATTTCAGGCTMGATGTAAGGCTCATTTCTATTTCTGTAGGTGGCCAAAGCCTTCTTTTCATCACCACAGATAACATTTCTCCTGTCATTGTTTCACTTTCTCATATGTAAACCATGGAAGATATAGCTATGCTTTGATAATGTTTGGTCRATTTGCAGTAAATGAGGACCCTCTTCTGAAAAACACAGCAGRTGAGAAAGTGCAAGAGAAAAAGGACTTTAATTGATTTGCTCTGCTCACCAACATCAGGAAAGGCCATGATTTAGGAAAAGATTCAAATTTTTGCTGCATGTAAATGGGCTACCAAAAAAAAACTGTGAAAACCTAGTGTGATCTACTAAAAGTTCATATAGAGGAGAGGCAGTGTAACAGCCAGAAGCCAGTTTGCTTTACAATCCATGTGAGCAACTCTACAGTTATTTCCTTTTCAAGAGTTAAAATACTATCAAAGATTTGGTCCAGCTGTTTCTGTACAATGCCAATAAGGTTAGACTAGTCCTGAAGCATCTAGATTCAGGTTAATTTTTTTTCTGCTTAAGCTATATTTAAAGCAGATTACAAAAAAAGCTGTCTGCTAAGACAACATTGATGCCACAAAATAGCTATAATTCATCAGTATCTTTTAAATYCATCTGACATTTGAGCAGTAATATCCAACTTGCTCTTATGAACAGCTGCCTGCTGCTGTTTTTAAACYAAGATGTTGTCAGATACTTCTCCCTGGCCACTTCCAGCACAGAGAGCTTCCTTTGCATCCCCAAATGACTCCTTAATTGTGGTTGTCCCAAACCCCACTGTTGATTTTGCAGCTCTCTTCCAKCTGAGCAACCAGGAGCAGTCAGGGTGAGCCTTTCTAATAGACTGTCTCTATTCTTGAGCAACACCAGCAACATAATTCAAAGGCAGATGTAATTTCCTAGCCCTTCATGGAATAAGCCTCCTTTGTGATCAGAAAGGGTCTGCTTTCCATATTTGTTTTGCCACGCTATAACCCAAATCCATGCCTACCCCTAACCAGGGTGTTGAGATCCCACGGTTTAAATGCTTAGCTTGGGCTGGGTTCTGCAGAAACTTTCCAGAAATGCTTTTCAACAAACATGTTTTAATATCAAAGAAAAGCAAATGTATATTTCAAGCACCCACTGGTATAGGAGTTTAAGGAATTTTATGGGGGTGGTGTTGGCGGTGGGTTGGTTCAGGGGTTTTCTTTTGCTTTGTCTATCTCAGCTAAGGGATTTTGTCGACTTGCTTGGAATTCATACCTTGTGTAAGCCCAGCGTTTAAGAGTCATTTAGCTGAAATATTCTCAGCATGCATTCTTAACCAAGTTTTTATAACTCCTGGAGTTCCTGTGAAAGAGCTGAGTGTTCAAAAGCCAAAGTCTTTTCCTAACTTTCCTCACATACCCTTTGAACTTTTTTAACGGGTAATGAGTTTTCTCAGCTACATGCTTCAGCTGGTTTCCTTGGATTGGATGATGGTATTAAGAACACCACCAGCTGTCRCTTCCTTTACCAGACTCTAGACAATGACTCAGAAGTGTGTTGGCCTTTGCATGTATTATCCAGCTTTTGCCAGCACAGTGGTCTCAAACCTGCATTGACAATTCCCATGTTACTGGATTAAGCGTGCCTTAAATTAATGCACAGATGAACTTCCATACTAAGCCTTTTACTAAGCCAATATTCTCTCTCTTGCTATTGTTGTCATATTTCTCTCTTTACTCTTTTAAAATTTGCCACAGCCTTTTAGATTACACCAGGAGTTTACAAGTTGTTGGACAGAAGCCTATGAGAAGCAGCATGCCAACCAAAATGAATTATACTGGTTTCAAACCAGAACTCACTGCATGTTCCACAATAGAAAAAATATTTCCAAAAGCTGATCATGTTATCCTGCCATTAGCAGCACGTTGTTCCCCRTGTCTGTGCTGTGTTATCTTTCTCTCATGAACAGCTCTCTGACTGACCTCTGTCACAAACTGTTTCTAGTAACACATCACTTTGTCCATGTCAATGGCTACTGCTGATTCTTTTCTCCACTATAAAAATAGTTCTCTCTCCTTTTGGCCTGCATGCATCTTTCCCACTGACAGTCTTCCTTTTATTTTTCTATTTTTCTCACTGCYTTCCCCCCACCCCAAGAGAGACTTCAAATGTTTACATTTCTTAATTRAATGTATGTAGAAAGGAAGTCCAAGTGAACTTTGGTTTGTGCTCAACAGTAATTCAGATAAGAACTAGAAGGACGTTTGAATTTAAAGGAGAGAAATTAGAAACTCAAGGCACCAAATGTTATTCAGTGGCATGTCAAACTCTTATCAAGATATCTTTTATAACATATTTAATTGTTTCTTGTAATTTGAGTAATATGAAAGACCAWAATAATGAATGTTTCATTGTGTTTCTTTTTGAAGTGCTGTCTGAAACACTGAAACATTTTAAAAGAATGCTATAATTAGACTTGGCTGGAAACTTCTCGATTAAACACTTTTCATTCGAAAAATGCTGATTTKTTAGAAGTGCAACTTTTTGCAGAAATGTATGTGTTTTAATGAAACTTTAATGAGAAAACCTTCTTAAGTCAAAGCAGGAGACAGCCAGAGATAAAGTACGACAGCGCTGAGCTCACAAAGGTAAGGCATTCTTCTGCTGTGTCCTGAGACAGTGACCTCACTGAGAGGCTGTTTCAGCCTGGGATCCCTGTAAATGATAAAGGATAAACTTACACAACATTAGACATTAACTGGCAGCTTATCTTTTCTTCCACATCTGATGTTACTTTCTCCATAGCCATCTATGCATTTACTTACTGTAGAAACTTGGCCRCTGTAGCCTTATCAGGTTGTCCTGACTTACTGCATTCTCCTTGGCTATCCCAGCTCATTAGAACCTAAATTTTGAKTACTGCTGAATGTGTAACACATCATTCCATTGGGTCACCCTCCACACTGCACCCAAATTCAGGAGATCTTACTTAATTGGATACCTTTCTTCAACTGATGTTGKTCTGAACCAGTTCAAGACGATGTTTTTTTCATGTCACTGAATTAAGCCAAAGATAAACCCCTCAAACTCTGCATGACTTTGAGAGTTCACAGAACTATCTTTAAAGTTTCATCTGCAGTAAAATACAAGTAAACCAGTCAGTCAGTCAGTCAATTAAGACTGAAAAACCACTGTGACCTTTTCAATCTACTTTAGAAATTCATAAAGAGTTGCTTTCCAGAATGAGTAGGATTGCTTGATATAGTGTAATAGACTGAAGCCAAAACTAACAAGATCTTTGAAGGTCTTGAATAGTCTGCTTCCAGTGAAGTCTAGAGTCTCCCAGACTTGTTACCTGGCACACGAGCTATACCATCAGTTCTCATGAACAGATTGTGAAATTTGCAATTTCCTAGCAAAAATTTTGTGCTGCAATCTACCCTGATTTTTTTTTCTGTTGTCAGGCTGCTCACTTCTCATGCCAGCTGCTCCACCCACCTGTTCCCCTGTGTATAACTTAATAATCTCCATTTGATATAAACTGGAGCAGACCGAGGAAGTGTAAACTTTCAGTGTAGGATGATAGCACGGGGCGATTCTGGGGGAGTAGAATGTCTGGCAGTATACATTCAGTAAGCACAAGATTTTGATCAGCAGTAATGAATAGATTGCCTCAGGAATAATCTTCATTAAGCTGGTTGGTGTTGTGCAGATTGATTCGACAAGGTGCTGTTTCTCTTGTAGCCACACAAATATTTTTTGAGCAAATGAAATGTTCTTCTCCCCTCTCTCATCTTCCAGCATTCCTTAGAAGTCACAGTAAGGATTCTGTATCCAAGCAGGAATTCTAACTCCTACAGKCAAAAGATGAACAAACCAGTGGACATGTTTTCCAGTCCTTGACTAAAAACCACTCTTCCCACACCGTAAAAACACCCTACTCCCACAGCACTTTAAATCTCCTGTGATGCTTCMCAAAGTCTCACACAGAAAGGTTGGTGAGGGTTTCCTGGATCTGTAATGATTACTGTTTCAATCCAAAGGTGTGAGGCATGTGGTGAAAAGTCATTTACTGTCATGGGAGATGATTTTTCAACCACTTCAGCTGCTGGAAAGCTAAACATCAAAGCAGCAGGCAAGCTGAACACTGAGAGCAGAAAGAGAACTTTCAATTYGTGTTTTGTCCCATGTTTCTCATAAAATGGGAAGAATATTTTAGAGTCCCTTGTTTCTCTCCATTGACCAATGAGGCAATCTAGATTAGCAGACTGAAGTTAGTTACCACCTTTAAAGAGTTAAACTTTTAAAGTTGGAGTGTAACATGAAGTCCTTCCTAGAAAGTTCCTTGCATCTATCACTGCCTACATGTACAAATATCTGTATGACATTGCATAAGAAATGCCTATGTACTTTCAAATCAACATTATTTCAAGTCTTTGAAGATCAGCAATATTACCAAGATTAGCTGTATTATCAGCTCTACTATATGCATTAATTATCAAGATTATCTTTAAATACTTTATTAATTAAATAGGAAAGTTTTCAGTTTTCTCAGTCTGATGAAAAATGTTTCTTCTTTAAAACTAGGAAATATAGAACTAATTAGTCTTCCAATTTTAGATTTGTATATCTTGGTTTTGACTCCACATTTGTTTAATTGCCTTTATAAGTATTGGTAGGGGTTTAGATAATGATCAAAGGTCATTAGCTAAGTAATTTAAACAGTTTGCTTGTTTTACAGAATCACAGATTGGGTAAGTTTGGAAGTGACCACAATGGAATCATCTGGTCSAATCTCCTGCTTAAGCAGAATCATCCCAGCGCACGCAGCACAGGATRGTGTCCAGGGAGTCCCTGAACATCTCCATCAAGATACCCCTACACCCTCTCTGGTCAATCTTTTCCAGTGCATGGTCACTGTGCAATAGAGAAGTTCTTCATMATGTTCAGGTGGAACTTCCTGTGCATCAGTTTCTGCCATTGCCTCTTGTCCTGTTGCTCAGCACCACTGAGCAGAGCCTGGAAGCATCCTCTTGGCATCCTTCTTTCAGACACTGACATTGATGAGGCCTCTTTTCAGTCGTCTCCTCTCAAGACTGAACAGGCTCAGATAACTCAGCCTTTCCTTGTCAGACAGATRCTCCAGTCCTTTCATTATCTCTGTTGCCCTTGGCTGGACCTGTTCCAGGAGTTCTGTGTCTCTCTGGTACTGGGGAGCCCAGATCTGGACACAGCACTCCAGATGTGACACCAGGTCTGAGCAGAGGGGCAGGATAACCTCCCTTGACCTACTTTGTAGTGTATCCAAACATATCACCTTACTTCATCAAGAGGTGCCCCCACCTTTACTAGGTTACCTAGGAAAGTTAAATAAGCAAAGGTTGCCTACCACAACTCTTAATTTAGAGTGGTAACTCAGCATTGAAATGTATGGGGAACCAGATTATCCAGATAAATCTGGATAAATAAATAGCTACATGAACCTGGGCTGAGATGTTCTTAGCRTGCTGAATCTGCTCTTCTCTTACTGATATCAGTTACAGGCTGACTCTGCATCTCGCATCTCTCTGCCTGGATGCAAACTCCATTAAAAGCTGGCAGTACCCCTAAGGATTAACAGCTGGGAGCACAGTAAAGAAGTGTAGAGTCCATTTGGACTATAACTATGGAAGCAGGAAATGATCTTGGGACAGGAAAATAGATCCTGATAATCCTCGGATATCTAGAGAACTTTGACAACAAGATATAAAGAGTAGATCAGCAGAAGTTCACTGAGGAAGGGTGGAATTAGAAATGACAAATTAAAGTCTGTGCCAAACAAAAGGCAAAAATAAGGAGCATTTCTTATGCAGGCAAAACGTTGCTAATTCTAAATCACCACAGGCTTAAGAGAAAGAGCCCAATAGAATAGCAAGAAAATAATAAACTACAATTGCAAATTAATTTAGAGATAAAGGTATGCTTTTTGGAGGCAATGGCAGATTTCTAGYTCCCTTCATTTAAGATCAGAACTCTGATCTGCTAGAACTACAGGTACCTGCATTTCATTTATTACTTCCCTGAATAGAAATATTTCAGTCTGGTCTTTCTAATTATCACAGATTCACAGGGTGTATGCAGGTCCTTCTCCCCCAAAGAACTTTTCTAGCACTCAGCTGGGTATTGTTCCAAGGGATCTATTTRCAGGCACAGCATTTATTTCTAAAATCTGACAACCGTTGCTACCAGTTTTACCCTAAATGTCCAATTCTGTACTTTAGATGTTGTCACACAAGGTGGCAGGCAGGAGCTCCTGTAACAAACCTGGAATAATTTTTACTTCTGTAACTGTGACAAGATGCAGYCCTAAAACCCCAACACTTTAACCACACCCAAACCCACAAGAAGTATATTCCATCCCATTTCACAACACACCACATGATGGCTGTTTCCAAAAGCCTTCACCTGGGGTGTACATCTATATGTATTGACATGGACTCAGGGATTGCAATTCTAAACTATTAACAGCTGTTCTGTGTGGGCCTGATAAATACTCCTTACATGTATGACACAATTTGTTAAATTATTTCACTCTTACACTTAGGAAAGAACAAATCCTGCCAACATTTATGTATGTGCTTGGCTTTACCAGCCTGACTACTCCTGGCATCAAATATGATTTTCATAAGATCAAGGCCTAAGATATCATATGCAATAACTTGGAATAGAAATGCTTTCTAAAAAAAATAACACTTGCCCTAGCTGAAAGCTACTCAGATTTCATCGTGATTAKCATCAGCAGCCTGGTGAATAAACATGAGACACTCAGGCATTTACTCTGGTCAGGCATCGGGGAAAAGAACAACATGAAACAAAGGAGGGAGAAATGAGGCWGAAGGGTAGTAGTGGCTCTTTATCRCTTCCAARTATTGTAGCTTTATCTGAAATATCTGGTTATTCTTAGTGAAAAGTCAGGCAGACCTAGAAAAGGGCCAAATGCATGTATTAGGATGGAATTTCATAYTAGACAGATTTTGAAAGTAAAGCACTGAAATCACAGTAGTTTTGCTTCTTAATTTCACATCTGRTTACTACACAATTGTTTAATACATCTACCAGGAAAAGCAGAGKTGTGCCTAAAGGTTTTCTCTTTCTTGTGTAGTGGAAGAGAGTATATGATAGGATACAGGTGATCAATAAAGAATATCATGCTACTCCATGTCTGATATGACCTAGATCTTTTAAAAGTGGGTATTTRCTAAAATTAATAATTTAACATTCCCAAAAATGCAGGGAAACTGTGTTATAGTGTGGCTTGGAAATCAGTCTAGTTTATTCTATAATTTCTTTGATGACAAAGAAAACTTACTCTTTTTTTAATAATTTTGCTGCTTTTTACTGGCTACTTCAGAGCTTTTTCACAGCTACTACCTCTCATCATCTGACCTTCTCTTCTTAAATCACCTTCTCATTTTCTGTAAGGGATCCATTACTATATCTCCTCACTTAGACGATCTGAAGAAGGCATTCCCTAAACAACCTCCAATTACTGAGATAATTTTAAATGGTAAGTCAGGGACAAACTAAACTAGCAACTGCTACAATTTCTRCAGGAATATCCTAAGTTTTTGCATCTGTTAAAAAGGGTTTAGGGCTGTAACAGTCCTTTTGCATGCTTCTAGTAGCGACTTATTTAACATTTTTCTCGTATTAAAAATTTTCTATATCTTAACTGCAGAATCTGGGAGTCCTTCCCAGCCATTTGGTCTCACTGCAGTCTCTGTCAAGACAGGTGTTCATAAACCTCCTAATTCCCCCCACCACTTTCTCCCATTCCTTACTTCACATGGGAAGAAAAGCAGACATGAAGGGTGGGAGAGAGCTGTAATAGCTGTGGCCAAGTGTTCAAGTAAGACAATCAATATAATCAGGTTCCAGTGATTAGATATAGTCATTAGTCATTCAGTATTTAGAGCAAAACAGTCATTAAAAACATTAAAAGAGAAAGTTTTGGAAGTGATCAGAGTCCAGCTCCTTTCTTTCATGAGGGACAGACCCAGGACYGTCATCCTGGAAGATCTCTAGTAACAGAATCTTTGAAAGGTGAATCACAGGCAGGGTAACCAATGTCACTAGGACTTCACCCATTGTTGAGACAGTTATTCCTTATTACAAACGTCCACAGTAGCCACACTGGAATTGCATTGTAATTTCCAGATGTGTGAGGGTGAGAGGAATGGAAAAGGATTAAGGGATATAACACGAAGTTGTTACAAGTTAGCTGGTGGGCCAATGTGCAAGGGCTAAAGCTACTGCAAGGAGCAGCTTGCTTAGCCATGGTCCCAGGTCTGAAGGGATTTGTAAAGAAAAAATGGAATCAACAGTGAAGGGCATAATTTCTAGAGGAAAAATTACATCTTACACAGGGAGAAAGACTATAGGCATCATAATTCTCCACTGCTTGTGAAGCTGTTGAACCACTTTGTGGTTTCTTTTTTACTTCCTTTTTTATTTCTCCATTACCATTCAAAGAGTYTTCTAAACCCCATATCACTGCTAGAGCTTATAACCTCCTGCTGTGATTTGTGGGCAACAAGACCATTGTGTTCCTCTATTCCTTGGCAGTGAAGAACAAAGGAAAAAATGGGAGGTTTTTTCCTGACACACTACAAGAAGAGACAGAAGAGAAAGAATTGCATTGCTACTTTAGGCAGCTTAAGACTTCAAATTCTCTTCAAACACTTTCCTGAGAAAAGCAAAGGCAGTAGGGTCACTGAATAAATGATCTYTTCCTTGAAAACTGTTAGGGGATACAATCGCAGAGGGAATATTAAAGTTCTAAAAGTGTTGATAAGATTATGGCATTACCTCTATGAGAAGATCTGGTTTGGAAGGAGATACGCTCTGAGGAAAYAGGAGAGAATGAATAACATTATCGAGCCAGCTGCTGAGCATAACAGATGGAAGTCTGCTTCACCTGACCTTTCTATCTCTGTAAACAAAAATGCACACTGTGCAGGGCTTGAGAGCCATGAAATAAGGAGATCATTTTCCTGTTCTTCTTCTTTTTCTCTAGATAGTAGAAACAGATTGTGAGCAGGAATTCAGGAAATTCAAAACTTATCCTAAGATCTAAAAGCCAACAGAACAAGTAGAGAACAAGTAACTGGAATTGACAAAACCTGTGTGCTGCAGAGGATTATTTAGAATTGTACCTCGCATTTTCTAGCCTCCTTTGTTGTCATGCAATTCATGGTACTCATTAGGTCCATAAGAAGCCTTTGCAAAAGCCATTCTCATTTTGTTGAGCAGATCAGACATACTTGGATGATGTGATTCACCTCACTCTGCCCAGCAGATAATCCCAAATGATAAYTTGTCAGAASRTGGAATRAYAACCCTGCTCTTATGTACCCTATTMAGCCWAGTCCAGTGAAGGATGGCTCACTGAGCTTCTCAAACTCCAGCCCCCAAGGAGAATTACACCTCCAGTTCCTCTTGGCTTTTCTCAACCTATTTCAGCTTCTGTGGACCAACAGCCACCCCATGGTGGGATGTAACTCTCCCTTGAAGAGCACCTGGTGCAGTAGAAGCAACGGAACCCAGAGCCTGTCTTCAAAAATCTGACTCCTAAGTGCAGTTTCTCACTTCTGCCAACACTACAGCACTTTCTCCTCCTTCCCTTGCCAGACTGTCCAGTCAGCCATCAGAAACAGCCTCATGGGTGCACAGAATGGTTGGATCCAAGGGGCAGTGTCATGTGAGACTGAATAGGCCTCACATCAAAGACCAAGGATATTTAAAGAAAGCATTTAAAGAATTCTACCTCTGGAGAACATTTTTTGGCCAAGAAGTTACTGAGGTAGAATGCTCGCAACCTTATTTTAATCAAAACAGACAAGTAATTCTGAACAACATGAAAAAAAAACCCACATGAAATARGCTAAAATACTGATACAAAGCTCCTAACTGAACTTCTGGACATCAGAAAAATGTGCACCAAAGTTGGACATATCAYTGGACTGTCCTGACAAGGAAGACAGAGACTTTGTTGCTGAAATAAAATTGTTTCTTAAGACATTAGAGGCACATCCTCGGGAAAAGTCAAGAAACTCATTACCACAAGATTATACTCAGTTTTGCTGTGCATGTCTGACACCAGAAAGTGTCATTAGACCAGTCTGCTCTAACTTCTTTTGTCACACGAATGTCCATCACTGTCATTGAAACAGAAATTTCCAAACAGGTAAGGAAGGGTGAGGGCATAACTGCTGCTCCATTCCCACACACACCATTATTCCTTCCCTTCCTGCCATTGTACTAATGCCAAACTCGAGCTTTAAAAAAAATAATCATAAACTAGGCCTCTCTAAAGTAAAAATAATGACTTCATAGAAACAGAATTGAAAAARGTAACCAAGCCAAACAGCACATGGCATAAGTAGGCAGGGAGTGTACAGGGCAGGGARCTGTTCTTGTTATTCACCTTTGACAGTGCATTGTTCCAAGTTCTCTTAAGAAGGATTTCTCTACGCATATTTTTAAATTAGTGGCAGATGATAATATCTATAATTAGTTAATTCATGGAAATGTTTAGAAGAGACATCACTTAYCTTCAGACTGCTTCTTTATAGCATTGTATTTCTGTAGCCAATACATGTAATGTTCTTACGTTCATGCTTTTCTCAGAATACCTTAAAATTCAAGATTCAACAGAAGCCAAACAACACAGAAGAGAAAMATTGGCCAGACATCTTTTCTAATTGAGTATACTTAACAAACCATGTAAAAACATCAAAATACTCTTTCTACCCACGTATCTTGATAATATGTACTTGAAAAAATATCCACTTTCAAAGTCATGGGTATTCAGATGTAGGATAAAATTAATGGCGAAGACAGGAAAAGGAGGAAAAGTTGCAAAATCATCTGTGGCTCCTGAGTAAAACAAAAAAAAAACCAAACCAAAACAAAACAAAACCAAAAAACAACAACCACAACACAAAAAAAAAATAAAATAAACCAAGCAATCACTTTATTAGGTCCACTCACATTTCATGCAAGATAACGTATGCTGCTTTTAATAGACCTGACTGCCATTTGCAATTAGAAAGCTTTTACCCAATGGCCTCCCCTCTGCTAAAAGAAGACTATATTAGTATCCAACTTAAAAAGTATCAGACWAGTTTGACACAAAAACCTTCAGTGTACACTATTCTAGTGTTCAGTTTTAAGATATACATACCAGAAACGGCATTGAGCTTTGAACTTCCTTGCAGCTGAAACAACACGAAATTCTTCCTGCTGACTATCTCCTAAAAAAATAACACTTAAACATCAATAACATATTATTGATACCAAGAGCAGGTTAGGCAGTAGTGTGAAAGTCCCCAGGAACACTCTTTTTGCAGATAATTTTCCACTTGTATTTGCAAGATTGTTCAAAAGGAACAATTCACTTATATTTCAGATTGTTCAACAGGAGCAAAATTCGCTCTTTTCCATATGTAACTTAGAACTATTAATTTGCCAGATCAACAAGTCTTCTAAACCAGCACTGTTAGGGGAGTTACAACAAGAGACATATAGCTTAGCAACAGGGGAAAAATYCCCTTTGTAATTTAAAACAAGTGGTGCTACCCATTCTGCTTCCGCACTTTTTCTTGTGTGTGTATTTATTGTTGCCAGCTCATGGAGAAACTGGCTGTGAGATTTGAACCCCGCAGGAGATACAGATGGCTCCTTGAATCACTTATTGGTGAAATAAGAACGAATTCTGCCTGTGGACCGAAAAGTGAGTTTTGTTTTTTTGTTTTCCTCCAGTAAACTGAAGATGAAATCTCCCATATGAGAGGCGTAGCAATCCGCACTGCATTTCTTGCTTCTGTAGCCATCAATGAGCTAGCATGCCCACAATTGTCCAAACCTAGATTAAACATTGTAAATGACCACAGCATTTTCCTCCTGGAGCTAAAGCTATGATGTGATCTACGGCCATTTTCCCCTTATTTGGAGKCTGCAGGGTTCATACTCCGGGCACGGTAAAAACACAACACAGAGCTATCAAGCAAAAGTAATCCTCTTTATTTCAAAACAGATGACTAGCTATTTGCATGGTTAAAAATACCAGAGTTTTCCCTGGGTAATCCTCTAGCCAGTCTGATCTACTTTTTTCCCCCCATAATGCTAGGTCATTCTTGGATTAAAAACAAGAGGCTCCACCCTTAGAGAAATTTCCTTTAATACCTTCACAACATAAAACAAATAAAGAAAAACAAAAACCAATCACTTAGACATTCACTCACTAGCTTTCTTCCAGTTATATTTTTATATGATGTTGCAAATATTCAATACTGTAAACTTCTTATGCACGGTAGCTCACCTTCTGCAATTATTAAGTTTTCAGTCTCTCTATAAGAACAACTGAGGTTTCTGAAAGCATAAAAATTGTTTAAAACTGTCTACCAAAGCAAGCAAACTCCTGAGGAGGTGGTGGTAGACTCAGCTTGTCTCCTTTGTTGCACACAGAGCAAGGATTTTGCGAAGGAGTCCCGACTTTAGCGGTAATGAGTGAGATCTGGTGAATGTAACTGTAAATAGCTGAAGGTCCTTGGTGTGACAGTGTTAGATATTCACTGTAGCAATAGATGGATGGCAGGTGAAATAGCTCTCCCTGGCAATTTTGCAAGTTTTGAAGCTGTATGACACAGAGTATGCCACAGTTGCATGAAGCAGGAAGAAACTGAACTTGCTTGCTTGCAAGTCASTGTAATGACCCAAGCCATCAGATGGATGGTTTGAGATAAGAATTAAGCCTTGGGTAAATGGCAAGTGTTGACAGCAATATTTTTTTTCCCATCACTTATATACATAAACATTGATTTAATTTCTTTTTAATAAAATTAGATATGAAGAAAAAATTGAGCTAGAAAGGGAAAAACTTGTCAGAATCCACATCTTTTAGCAAAACTAAGAAGATTTTCTAAAAAGCTAAAGGGCTCACTGCTTAGATTTCTGAGAAATTTCATGCTTACTAGCAATATCACTTTTTTTTKAAGAAAATAAGTACATACAAGCACCAAGCCCGTTTTAAGACATATCCCACACTGAGAAATTACTGGCAAGGTATCTTTTATAACATTGCACTAATATAGATCTCTGGTAACAGCCTTACACAGGCTGTCACTGCTATTCTSTGATGTAGGAGGGAGACAAGTATGTGAGGAAGCACAGACTGGCAGAGCAGGCTACACACATCGCACTTKCCAAGACTCCTGAGCGATGGAGAAAAGCCACCATTCAGCCAAACCCGAGCCTCGGCGTGTCTAGCGACGATAAACAGTGACACCTAAGGGAAGGAGAGAGCACTTCCAGGGGGAAACCAGCAAGGAAAGGGAAAACAGCTATCCAAGTCCTCTCAAGATTACCTATATGACTCCCAGGGTAAAAATAAAGTGAAGAAAAGAAAGAAAAAAAAATAAAATAAAAAGACACTTTTACAAGGGCGATTTGTCTATCACACTACTACCCAGCACAGGAAAACTGACAGGAAATAAAAGCCCTTCAGTCAAAAGCAGCTGCTTCTATCATCACCTAGGGCACCCATGGAGCTCCTTTGTCCCATGTGAAGAGTTTAGAAAGTCCCTACTATCTGAGAAAATCTTCACACCCAGGACATTAAAAGCACTGTAGTGCAGTACTGTCAGTATTATGATTAATACCATATCAATTCCACAGGAAAACAATCTCCTCCAAAAAGATCAAACCATTATCCTCTGCGAGGAAGAAATTGTTTCCACTCTGGAAGAATATGTTTGCAGGTTTGTAGCACACAGGAACACCAAAGCCTGCACATCCTCTAAAAAATCTAGGTGTTAGCAGGTAATAGGTGCTGTTTCTGCTCTGCTGTTCTATGACCTACAACACAGGAGCAGTTTCTTTCTCATTTTCTGCTCTCCAGCTCTGGTTACCAGCAGAATGTGACCCATTCAAAAACCATAACGCTTAAAGATGCTGTCACCCAAAACGGAAAACTGTACTGGCAAAACAATTATGTAGCTTTATCAGAGGGCAGGAGACAAAAAATCTCCCTTTCTTCCGGCATTGATACCTTTGAACTTAATTTTAGCTCATGTAACTCCCTGGTGATAAAAATGGGATACTTGAAGTGAGTAGTAAGGCCTCGTTGAACACTGATGAATTCAAGTGTAAGTCACAGGCTCACYATCCTGACACGTCTCCTGTGTGTTACTGTGTCACTTTCTTGTTTGTCCATGTCCCACAATGTAGCATCTGTGTGTTTCTCTCTCTGAATGTCACCAAATGCTAGTTTACACAGAAGGGCTTGCTTAGGTTCTAGCTAGTTATACRCTGCACAAACACAAATTAGCAGCTTACAAAAATTACTCTGCAATCTTCCATATCTGAGAACATTAAAATAGTCCATTCAATTGCTCCAAAGCTGGTAACTTTATAGTGGCTTGGAGAAGAGTGCATAAGAGCAGAGCAAGTGATGYRTCCCAGTCTCCTCCAGCTCSCAGTGATCTGTGACTTGGGGAACTMTCTTCATYAGCTRGAAGTCTAATAATTGTGTTTAACCAACTTAGATTAAATCTTTCAAGATTTTGAACCTGCACAAAGCTTTTGGCAAAGCTTTTTGGCACAACATCCTTCGGCAGCAAACTCCCCAGTTCAGATACACACTGCACGAACACACAGTGTTTTGTTTCTTTGTTTTAAACCTGCCGAAATCTCATTTGGGTGCTTTTCTTCCACAGTCCAGAAAATACAATGATCACTTGGAACCTACCCCTTCTCACTGCTGTTTATCATTTATTCATGTCCTATAAGAATCCCCATCAGCCAACTTCCAGAGACTGTAGAATCATTAGTTCTGTAGTCACTTCTCATATGGAAGTCATCTGGTAACTTCGCCCTTCCTTGTCTGCTTTTTTTTTTTTTTTTTTTGTAATCATCACAGAGCCCTGAGCTTACATTGTCTTTAAAATACTCATAACTGCACAATCTCTTTCCTGCCTGGTAAGATCCAATTCAGAACTCTTCATCACGTGCATAAAGCTAAGGCTCATTTTCTTCATCTTTACCTTCATCTTGTTGCTCTACCTTTCTCTACAGTGCATTAAATCTGCCATTTTATCACTCCATGTCACAAGACCTTTCTTATTTGCAGAAAGCTTTTTCTTTTACTGCTCTGCACAACTTAATACCATCAGCAACAGTTGCCACCRTCCTCTCTACTCTTTCCAAGACTATTACATTGAATAACATGGGTCTTAATGCAGATCTCAGTGGAATTTTCCAGGTGAAAATCCGACACTGAGAAAACTGAACATTTGTTCCTACCTTCTGTTTCCTGTCTAATAAAATAATTTTATAATTCCTGTTACTAATATATGTGAAGACCTTTCCTTTTATCCTGTGGAGGTTTGGATTCTCTAGCTACTTTAGAGGGATTTTGAAGACATTCTAAAGTGAACCTCAGTTAGATCACCTTTGTCAAGCACGCAGCAGTGATTCCTTCAGGGAGCTACAGCAGAATCATGAGACATGGCTCTTTCYTGCAGAAGCTACACTAGCTCTTCCTGAATACATGATATTTATCTACGGCTTCTCTGCCCTGTGGAGACACCAGACTCACCAGTCAGGAGTTTTCCACATCTTGCCCAAAGTCCTTTTAAAAACTGGGAATAYATTTGCCCCCTTCTCTCACACAGAGGCATTATTGAGTTACAATTTATATAACACAATAGTGGTTCAGCCCCACATAATCAAGAGCTCACTTGCTCTTACCTGTGTTCCACTCTTACATCAACTTCTTCAGAATGTCAAAGTAACCTTTTCTTTGATCCCCTAAGGAGTGCCTAGAATCTACATTTACAACAATTTCTCATTAGGAGCTTTTAATTTTGTTTATTTGTTTAATTCTTTCAATTCTTCTCCTATACCAAAAGTTTTTATCCTGTACACAGTGGATGCATTGCAATCAAAAACGTCAAACTGTTCAATTGGAATCTTGACCACAAMTAAATTGGGCTGGTCAAATCGAGATAAATTTTGGTTAAATTGACAGTCAAAGTCAATTTTAGAAGCATATCTAAGATAATGTCTTCCACTCACAGAGCAAAAATACCCATGGAAGAACATTGATTTACATCAAACATAAATTAGGAACTGGATTAAATTAAACTAGTTTGACTGAGAGTATAAAAACCACATGAACGTACTTTAAATTACAACATTGTTCACATAAATTTAAATAGCAGCTGTATTAATCCAGTCTATTTATATAATACTACAATTTGAATGAATTTCCTGTAGGGATTTTAATGAATAATTTTACAAAGTATTATAGAAAATTGTATCTTAATTATTAACMACCATATAAAGTCTGTTCTTATAAATGCTATAAGAACTAGAATTAATTGTGCTGTGACATTGCTTTCATCTTTATTCAAATCAATCTGGTTTTTGGATAGCACAAATATTCAATTTTTTTTTTTATGATTCATAGATGACAATGAAGATGAGTCATGACAGGGACTACACAAACCAGACTAATCACCCTTTGGTGCCTAACTTAGGGGGTTAACATTCGATAGGTAATTCCTAACTAAATATGCCTCCAAATTTCAAGACTCAACAAAGRAAAAGTAAACTGACTTTTCACAGGGCAGAGATGCTAAACTACATTCCTTTCAAATAGGAAATTAGTGCTGACAGTGTCCCATTTAATTGGGAGTTTTGTGAAATGGAACAAAAGAAAGCATAGAATTAAGCTTATTTATTTGGCTAGAATGCAAAGAGAATCATTTTTTATCTCTACTGCTACTTGGTATAGAATTTATTTTATTCCTCAAACATGCAAGTAATTCACTACTTGGAAAAGAAAAAAACAAAAAAAAGAAAGTTTATCACCCCTTTTAAGTTGCCATTTGTTGTCAGTTGCCTAAACTCTAAATCCAAGACTTTTTCCATTGAACACAATCTTCTCAGGAAGCAAAAGGGAGGACAGATGTCAAAACAAATCTAGCAGAATGGTTCACAACACAATCCAAGTGCAAACATCACTGCTATGCAGAAGACCTTCACAATGATCTCAGTATTCTCTGTATTTCCACAAACTCCTGCCTTAGTGCTCATTGTGTAAACCACTCCCCCAAGCACWACAGCTTTCTAGGAGAGGCTTGCCTGAGCTTTCTGCTCATGTCTTTGGGATAGTCCCTCACTTTGCAGTTTTGCAATATTTTCACCCCCCTCCATCATATTTTACATCATCCTAGCACTGAGGACGAATTTAAAATTTGAATATATAATAGTGATCACACATCATCACCCAGTCCTGACTTGTCTTACCTTAACACTGGCTGATGCAATGCTAATGTCTGATCTTCTCATTTTGAAAACTGAGTTGAACAGCACAAACAAACCCCGATCTTCCAGGCAGTCATTACACTTTGCCTGCAGATAAAATATGTAATCCCTGCTTCCTTGATCATAGCACTATGGTTGAAATCTACTACAAACTACCAGAGACTGATTCAAGGYTTCTGTTGATAGAGGCTGAGCAATGGGTGCCTGAAGATGAACAGTTCCTCTATAAATTCAGTACAGGTCAGCCCATGGCTCCTGTTAATTTTGTTAGGATCAGCCAGAGACAAGTTTTTCCTGGCTCCAATGGTTAACACAATGTTGACAGCTCATCTTTCTTTAGAAAACATAGTTTTCTAAAGAAAACTAATTTGGGCTGGAGATCTTAGTCTGAAGGGCTTCTATTAAACCCTAGATGGAGTATAAACCACTCTCCTAAGTGATAAAGCACATGAAAGGACTGCAGTAGTTTCTTGACCTTTTCCTTTCACCTGAGATGAGCACTTGCAGGAAAGTAGCTGCCATCTGCTCTGGTAACACCCTCCACCTTCCAGCAGCATAAAATATTAAAGCTACTCAGTATCAGGCACCTAATTTAACACCTGGTATAAAAAACATCGAGCTGTCATTAGAAGTGGCAAATACACTGGAAAACATTTCAAGGAAACAACAAGACAGTCAGTGGCTACTATCTTTCCATTTCATTGGCATTTTAGCACAAACCAGAGTCATTAGTAACCCTCGTTTAGACTGATCAGAGCAACCCCRACTCAGAGGGCTAAACCTCTGGACTCACATTTACTTGTCTAAAAATTGTCATCTCTGCAATTTCTCATTTAAGTTCCACAAAAATTAAATGGAACCTTTCATGAAAACTCATTTTCAAGCCGGGATATCATCAGCTGTACAGAAAAAAACAATCTGGAAAAGAATACACGGAGTAGTAAGCAACCAGGGAGTAATCCTGAATCTAAGACTGAAAGGAAATTGGGTAATGCAAGCAACAGAAAACAAATACACTGAGAGTGTGACTGCAGCAAAGAGAAGGGCAGCCAAAATGCAGAATGAATTAGAGTATTCAAATCAGTTAAGAGAAAATTGGATGGGTTATAACAAATCATGAAAAGAATAAAATTGGAGACAACGAAGGACTTTTAATAAATGAGGAGGCTGCAGAAATTAATGAGGCACATCAAATGGTTGAGATATTGCACTGCTTTATAAAAATGTGCCTTCTGTGAGGCAAGTAGAGAAYAGAACTGGCAAGTCATCAAGTGATTGAGGTGTGTAATGCATTGCATTGATTGTAGGTAAGAGGGGACATTTAAACATGACCACACGTATCTAAAAACTTGTGAACTTCAGAGATGTTCCTTTTTCGAGACATGCATGCCTTAAGAGATATGAAGCTACGGGAGAAAAGAAAGGCAAATTTGACAACACTTTAATAAATACAAAAAAAAAATTCTTTTGATTATTGTCAGTAAATTCAGCTCCAATTATGGGCCAAATAATGAAACAAAGCCATTTCTTGTGTAGGAGTACATGGCTGTTTTCTAGAAACATCATAGGTAGTAAATTATAACCAATCATAATTTTAAAATATCCCTAAAAAAAATWAAAAAGGGCAGCAGAAGGCAGRGGACAATAAGAAAYAGAATTTTKGAAAAYTATTTAATAGAATCTTTTGGGTTTTCAATTCATATATGTATGATAGCATTGTACTAAGTCACCAAAAACTCAGAATCCAGACACGGAAGACAAAACAACTAATGGCCATGCTCATTAGGGATTTACCTGAACTGTTTCACCTTTTGAAAGTCAATCAATGAAAACAAAGAATATTTATAAAGCTTGTGTTTATTGAGGTGAGGAGGTGTATCAGTAAATGCAAGCATTACATCTACACTTAAATATTTTCCTGACTGTAGGAAGCATAAACGTGACTTTTTCCTGACAAATGTGACATATTCTACATGTCTCACCACTAATGACTTGGCAGGGAAGCAAAACAGCATAGCAATTCAAATTGCCAGAAGAAAATAAATCAAGAAATATTGCAAATACCAGAAAGAACAAAATAAAAAGGCAGAATAGCTCAGAGGCAGGAGGAAAAAACTGAAAATCCTGAAAGGAAATTCAAACTACCTTACAGAACTCAAATTTTTCATGGCCAAATCATGGCAGGTGTGTTGTTGAGAAAACTAAAGAGGTGAGTAGCAGATATTAAAGATGCTTCATCAATTCTTGTGTCATTCCTTGCCCTAACTCTGCTATTCAAAATCCCTCCCATCTGCTGCAATCCCTGTATTTCATACCTGCCCCCTTATTTTGTGCCTGTTGATATGCCTGCCCTGGCCTTGCTCTGCCAATCCACAGTAGAAGGTGAAATTGAATCTGGAARGCAGAGGGTATAACAATATTTCTCCCTTCTTGCCATTGAGTGACATGATCTCAGTCAAATTACATTCTGGGGATTTCTTCACCTTGGCAACAGGATTGAGGGCTGATAAAACAAAGAGGCTTTCAGAGAGGGTTTTGAGAATTAATTGCKATATGTAGAAGACTTAGGCTCAGTTTTAGCAATAAAAAAGCCAGAGAAATGTAACCTTTTGCCCAGTCAGTACCTGCAACTCTGCTTTCAGCRTGGGGATTCTTGTTTGGGCTTGGTTGCCTGCTCAACCACTGTCACTAACACACACCATTCGAGTCTCCTTATTTATTCATCAATGTTCAGGGAGAAGACTAAAACCAGCACAGGTAGAACATGACCTTTTTGTTTCAGTTCATATAAATAATGTCATGAGATCGTATTTCTATTCTYCCTGATGTGAACAGTTGCATGAACTGGACAAAAATAGAAGCTTTCAGAACTTTTGCGGTTGCAAAAGCAGCATCTCCCCTAAGTGGCTGAACAGCAAAATGGGCAATTCAAACTCTAAATAGCAAGAAAATATGAATCTGACCTATTTACTCAATGAAAAGGATATTAGTAGTACTTGTAATCCTCATTGACACTGACAGGAAATGCAACATTTSTTTTTTACTTCCTCCACATCTTCAAGAAAAGGAGAAAAAAAAAACATTTTACCTCAGTACTGAAGGGAACCTCTCCTGTCTTGAGCTCTTATTTTACCCAGACAGATCAAAATACTTTGGGGGTATTTATGCAAGAATTATCTCTGCTTCACAGATGGAGCATGTGAAACAGATTCTGGTGGCTTGTTTAACAGCTTTACATCAAAGAAATGTTGAAACTCTAATTCTGTCTCATATAATCCTCTGCTGCATGATCTTGACAAAGTTGATTCTAACTTTGAAGCTGGTCCTGCTTTGAGGGGGTGCTGGACAAAGTGACCTCCAAACATCTCTTCCAATCTAGTGGTTACTCTGTGATTSTTGTTTCCTTTGCATCTTTCAGCTTTCCATTCTGAACACACAAATCACTGTGCAGACTTCAAACCCCAGATACAACACGTTAACAGGCTCTGTGCTTAATCAGGAACTTCGTTGGACACAGTTTTAATAAGCAAAATCTACTCCTTAGCATTCGAGATCAGAGTGGAATGACAATTGAATATCACTACAAGATTTAATTAAATGCTAGCACATAGCCCATCACCTTTCCCCAAAGCACAGAACGCCCAGCTGTTCTCAATTAGAATTAAACATCCAAATGTAAATGAGATCAATTCTTATTTGTAAAGAACAAGTAGGGGCGGCAATAAAGATCACAAATCTAGTTTTAAAATACCAGTTTCATTAAAGAACTCTAAGTTTCTCCACTAGCACTGAAAGGGTGATATTTCTATTGTGCTGCAGTTTTCTCTGGATGCCTGTCAGCATTCTGTCAAAATGGTTTGGTTTTTCTACTCYGGGAAAACAATTTGAGAGCATAGAAAATATTAGTTGAGAACAGGATAGAGTGGATATATTTTAAGGCACAGAGGCAGATGACCTTGTAGTAGGGATCTTAACTAAAAGAGCTGAAATATGTTGTTAGGTAACCAGAAGCATTATATAAATTTAAAAAATAAAATTACTTTGAATTCAACTAATACTTTGAAAATCAGTATACTAGGTGGCTGATACAAGTATCTTTTTGGTATCACGTTGCTCTGAGTAAGCGTGTTTTACTCGAGCTCTGCAAAATTATGACTTTGTTTTTCTGTTTACAATTTCTCTGAGCAGTTAGTTTGCAATTCTTCTGGAATTTGTTGATGTAGCTGTGTTTTCGTTATTATCTAATTTGCCTTTTAGCAAGGACAACACATCTTCTGGTTTGTCTGATGCCAAGGGTTTTGCTGACCAAGTTCAAGCCTCGACATTCTTGTCTTATTCCTGCTTTCTCTGMARTGTATGTRAGAGATTCTTAAATTCTTTCAACTWCAACCTCTTTAAGTTATTCTAATYATTTAAACTTCCTTCCACACTATTTTTTGGAAAATTTAATGTAAATTGTCATTCTTGCATGTCAGCTATGATACTGTTACCTAAAAAGCAGAAAGTGACTTCTTTAATTCTTTTAATTATTTGCTTATTTCTAATTTTCTATTTCAGTACTGTGTTCTTGTTTCCTCCAGATTTGTTTTCTCGTAGAAGTTCAACAAACTTTTTATCCACAACAGCAAACCACAAAGTCCACTTTTGATGAGATAAATAAGTAGTTTGGGATCCATGAAATATTTCCCCATTTACAGCTAAAAATCAATTACAGACCATCATGTCTTTTAAAGCACAGCCTTTTGAACTTGGGTGCACTTGACTAAACAGCTGCCATCACCTACAGACTTCCCTTCTKCAAAAAGATTTCCCCTCACAAAAATCAAGAAAAGCAAACCTGTAAAACCACTCCAGYGACACAGTCCAGAGTCTGCTGCAGTTGATTAATTCAGCAACCAACACAATACCRCAGGTTGTACCTCAGGTAGGGAACAGAGGGAGCTGAAGAGCTGACAGGAAAATTAACTTTTTTCAGAGACAACACAGGGAAGGGTCAGCTTTAAGCAGCAGAGGTAAAACTGAGAGAACCTGTCCGAACCTCTGTATTTTTTACAATAAAAAACCAAACACAAGCTCTGTTTCCTTGGAGAAGAGGAATAATGCACACGGGGATGTTTCTCCAGTGAACACCTCTGGCTCTTTAGCAGAAGCAGCTACCTTGTATCACAGCCTTTAGGGCTGCATTCAAAAGAAACTGTGAACATCCTTTTTGGAGTACTTTAAAAAAAAAAAAAAAAAACTTGTTTTCCATCAGAGAAAAAGCTTCCTGAGGAACAGTAGCCCGTAAGGGTGAAACTGCATGTTTGCTAGCTTCAGAAAAAGGTAGAAAGATTCAGGATTTGTCTTTAAACTGGACTTTAGAGATGCTTTTTTACCCTTCACTTATATTATTTTCCTGTTGATCTGCTGTCATTGTAAATAATTCACAATATGTAAAAGTGTAAACATGAAAGGAGTCTGGGGAGAAGGAAATACAAGTTCAAGGTCTAGGAGTCTCACAATATTGCTGTACTTATTCCCTGTTTTAAAGTGAAGATAAAATGTTCTTTCTTCCTCACTTCTCCTTTCTGGCCTGCTTTAAAGGTAAGTACTTCGGATAGTGGACATTATTTTTTAGATAGATAGATAGATAGATAGATAGATAGATAGATAGATAGATAGATAGATAGATAGATAGATAGATAGATAGATGGACAGACAGACATTCAATACAGTTGAAGATGTCCCTGCTCCTTGCAGAGGAGGTTGGATTGGGTGATTGGATGACCTTTAAAGGCCCCTTCCAACCCAAACAGTTCTATGATTTTGTGATGTGTTTGGATATCATTTCTCACAGCTCATTACTCTCAGCTAGAGCCAGCACATTTGTGTAATAGCAATAAGGCAACAAGGAGTCACTCAGTGCCTTCCAAATGTTGTTTTTCTGAATTGTACAGAGATAGGTCTGTATTAATCAAGTTTTATGTGTTATATTGATGTTTTCATCATSAAAAAACCTTTCTCTGAAAGATCTTTACCCACCAGAGGACTGAAGAAGAGCAGTAGGTCCCACAGTGATCCTCAGTTACAGAAACACAAAGATACAGCAGTCAAGCAATCTGTTCTAAAAGGAATCCTTAAGRCAATAGTGGGAGGTTGTTTGAATTTTTTTTCCTAACAGACAAAGAATTGTATTCCAGAAAATACCATTTTAGTTTCCCTTTTTATCACTGT
This sequence comes from Malurus melanocephalus, assembly GCF_030028575.1. Taxonomy (NCBI): domain Eukaryota; kingdom Metazoa; phylum Chordata; class Aves; order Passeriformes; family Maluridae; genus Malurus; species Malurus melanocephalus. The sequence continues at coordinate 916,015 of NW_026623337.1, forward strand.
TAAATGTCATAGGGAGCAAATACACTCCTTAAGTTAAGAGATGAAAAAGGAAGAAATAACTAAGCTGCATAATGGGATACAAACACACAATTAGCTAAAAAACCCAACATGTATTTGGAAATTACCTTTTTTCACATTTACTCAATACCAAAATTTTCCTCCTGCAAATATTAACCTACACAGATACAAAACTCATATTTCTAAAATAAGTAAGCAAAAATCTCCACATCCTCAAATTACCCACAAGATGGCAGAATAATCTGACCAAACCCACTATCCACACAACTTGTCTTCCCCTGACTRCAAACACAGCTCTCAGAAGATGGTATTTCCTCAGATCCAGACAAAACCATCACCGTTCAGCAACTGGCTGAGCAGTATTTAATCTATATATCTTCTACAAAGATGGGTGTTGCAAAATTGGTGGCACATTTTTTCCTTACATTTAATAAACTTCCAGAGAGGAGGAAGGATAAAATGAAACCAATATCAAACCAAGTAAGAGAAGAAGAACAAGATTATGACTTTTTATCTGATCAGGTTGTCACATGAAAAATAAACTTCACAAACTAAATATTAATCCTCCCTCTGTTCTCTATTTAATCCACAGTATTTCCATGTAATAGATGTATCCAGGCCAAAAAACACTGGCTGGCAATTTCAGAGGTCACTAAGTTTCTGAGAATTACCTGCTCTAGAGTAAATGAGCAGCAGGGTGGCAAAACTCCCACCATGCTCACAGCAAAACTGTTTTCTTGCCATTCAAAACAAACGTGTCAGTGGGACACACAACTGTCCAATTTAAACAGAATTAAAATTTTAAAAATCAAGCTACAAGTATTTCCCTAGTATGATAACAGCAGACTCTCATGACTAATTTACCAGCAGAGGATCAGACAACAGAACAGATGGAATATCTGCTGAAATATGTAGCTTTGCACATCAATCAAGTGTATACCATCCCAGCTGGTGTAAACCCAGCTCAAATTGGACMATAAGACTGTATGTTAATGTCTGAAACACTGAAATAGGACAGTTACTGCACTTGCATTTGRACTTTGAATGAGCTACAGTCTTATACTCTTTTTTACCCCTGCATGTCTTGCTAATTTTGAATCCCTCTTATATAAGAATAGAACTGCAAACTAGCACAATTTAAACTACTTTGGCATATGTCCTTGTTAAGCAGATTAATAGCCTAATTCCCTGTTATCTGCTCTGGCTAACTACCAGTTTCCAGGTGTTACAGTTTGCTGTTCTATAAAGTAGAACACACACTGACCCTAAAAATGTGTGTAGATACAAAAATAGATGTAAATAAAACTTTCATTCTTTTATAAAGACCTGTAAGAGCTATCACATTTCCTAAGAAGGTTCTACTAGAAAAAGGGTAGAAGCTCCTGGAAAGATGCTTTTTTTTCCCCATAGATTTTTCTCACCATTAGAATTCACCACTGGCTCATACACAATAATGTAGATGTAGTGACTTTTACATCGCTGCAGGAAGAAGGCTCAGAAAATTCTGTGTTTCTAAATGAGTATCAGTAAATGGTTGTTGTTTTCCTTGTATTTCAGTCATGTAGGTTTTTTCTCTATATGGCAGAAGAACAATATAGGAGTGACTAAAGAACTTTCTAATTTTGGAAAAAATATAAGAATAAACTACCAAGTATGTAATGGTAAGGAAAAAAAAAAACATTCCCAGGACACTTTGTTCCAACTCTTGTGTTTGTCAGTAGTATTTATGTTCCTGTTCTGCAAATGCAGGGGTCAGGTTTTTGARCTGATGAATTACCATTTGCAAGCACACCCCTTCCAGACAAATTCTTGGGATTGTAACCTCTGTGGCTTTAGCACTAAGTCCTTTCAGTGTACTGGCAGCACWTAATCCATTATCATTATGGAAAGAAACAAGGAAGAGCTAAAACTGAGTACTTTGGGAATGGTTTGCTTCTCCTTATTTCTACTGAACCAAAGGGGTTCATTGCATTTAAAATCCCCCATCTTTGAGATTTGAGGAKGTTCATAATGAAAATACCTTAAGTTCTCCGAGAAAGCTTCATTTCCAGTGTAGAAACCCTAGGATCTGGCTTTCCTTCAAGGCAAAAAAGAAAAGTTTTAAAATCATTACTTTTATTCCAAATTCAGGCTCAGCAAACATATTGAGAACTCTGGAACAGCCCAAGGTTACTTTGTGCCTATAGCCATAGTTGTTCTTTTGTCAGCAGTCAGCTTCTGTGCCCCTTCATCTGTGCCCCCCTCATCTCCCGTGCCTCTCAGCTAGAAGTACAAATAAGAATTATTCCTAATTGAAATATATCTGACCTTGAAATTATTTTGCTTAAGGTTCTGCCTTCTCAAGAATAATAGTKGGCYRCACTTRACAATCTCTATGCAAATGCTTTAATTCTATGTCATTTTCAGCTCCTTACAAAGCAGCACAGACTACTGCCCCGTATGGAAGAAACCTGTCTGGTTTTGCACAAATTGTCTAGTTTCAAACCCATACACMCTACCAGGACCTAAAAAATTCACCAAATTTCCTTCACTTACCTCTCATGGTTTCCTTATTTATTGAACAAATTCCATTTTCCAGACCTGTCAGGATCAGCGATCCTAAAGGAAACCTTAAGAAAAGGAGTCTTAAGGTGCTAATATTCTCAATCTAAGTCATCTGGAGACAACAAACATGRTATTTACAATGTTACTGCCAATAATTAATCCCCACAGAAGCACTTCATTATTTTATTAAGGGCAAAAGTTCAATCTGGCAAAGTTCCCACAYGACTTCGACCATGCTGGCTGTAGCAGTTGAGAGACATCATTCTGCTCCTAATGCAAATGGTTTTGCTGGCAGAGAGAAGTCAAATGTATAGATTTCTTGTCAGAGATATAAAGAGTACAAAAACATGCCAACTAAAGTATGACTGATTGAGAAAGAACAGGAGAAGATTAAGGATTTCCATGAAATCGAATCTGKTTTCCTTTTAAAAACTAAAGAAACACTCTCATCAAATGAAAGCCAAGCGGCTGCTTTCTCTTACCCGTGCAGGAGCTGACCTTATTGACTGAACTTCCTCTTGTACTGTGCAATGAACAGACAGAAGAATTCTGCTGAAGTTAGCTAAAACCTTTGCTGGTGATTAGGAGCAAAACAGCAGCATGCCATTTTCCAATAACTCTGACAACACACAAATATTCACACCATAATTACTAAAAGAGTCACACAAGCCTGCAAGGCCAAGATTGAGTTTGATCTCTCACCTCCAGAACAACACCTATCTTTAGATGCAACAATTCTCTAAAATAAGTTACCAGAGCACAAAGCTGATATYAGTCTTTAGTGATGTGCACAGAGCATATATTAGCACAAAAAGAGTGAAAACACTGTAAGGGTACACAACTGTCTCCCTCAGCAGCTGGCTAGGTGACAGTTCCTTAAATAATGCTATAAAATTCTCATCAGCAATTTCTGCAGCCCTTCCTGATCACCTCCATTGCTGCATTGGTACAGTACAAAACAAGACAAGGCTCAAACACTTTAGRAAGTCTATCACTTTATAAAGTCTGTCACTGAGAATATCACCATAGCCCAGACTTCCACAGGCAGCATCGACAAGGACAAGGCCTATCCAGGCTTTCAAATCAGGATATGCATTCGCAGACATTGCCAGGCTCACCCTAAACATATCAACAGACCAGCAACGGTAGCTTGCTTACTTTTAAACAAATAATTTTAATTATTCTTTTAAAGACTATAAGTTACACTCAGCAATTGCTTATCCAGAAAGTCTCTCTGCATCCTTTTTTAATTTAATATTGCACCTGATAGTCTTCTGATGAAGAAGAAAGTGAAAGGTTACGTTTGTTGCTCTTGCTGTTTGGCCAAAACTTCTGATCAATGGTTCATTGCCCCCTTTCTTTTCTTCTGTTTCCAAGTGGTGAAGAGTAGAGTAGAAATCAATTCTTGGAGTAGAAATTAATCCTTCCATGTATGACTTTACAATTTGCTTCTACATGTCATTCCACTTCTCCAACCTTCAAGGTATTTCTGTAAAGCATATTCTGTAAAGCACAATTCTACGCTGCATTAATGATGATTTTCAAATTGAAGGAATTACTAAGTCCAGCCAGAAAGCAAACTTTAGAAGTAAAATTTCTATTTCTTCTAGGTATTGGAATTCACAGATCCAATGTAAAATCAGGTCTTTTAAACACATAGTGTTTTTCTTAGAGGTAGTTTCGCATTCTGCCTCTACCTCCCACAAGCAGCAATCTCCTGTTTCACTCTCTGTATCACAAGGCTTCTAAATCTGCTGCTTTTCTCTTGCTACTATGCCATTCTGATCCTAACTTTGATTAGCATAATTAATTGCTTAAGTAATTTTTCTTAGAGCAAAATTGCTTTTAACAGTGCTAATTTTGTTCTTTTGCTGACAGCCATATTAACTGCCCTGGTGCAATGTAGTAAAGTCACCTTTTCTTRCATCTTGGTGATATTATTAAAAGATATAATTTGTATGCTCTCCTCCTGTTTTACAAAAAAAATTATTCCTTGGATTAAAAGACCTCCAAAGCCAGTGAAGTCAGTGAAGTCAGCCAGTGGCACAGAAGAAAGSAAGGGGGGAAATTATTACTCATTTCATTCTCTGCAGTTGTTCTATTGCTTGCTCTCGGTATACAGCTACACTATTCAATGGGTTTGTTCTCAAAGCAACCTAAATATGCTATCTTAACTTCCTGCTCTCTGCCATTTCTGGAGGTCAGAGTTCTTATTCAATCAAGAACATTTCCAAATTTGCAAATATCAGCACAAATAAGGGCAGCAGCCCCAGATGGGTGAGAAAAAAAACATCTAGGAAGAGGACTGCAGATGGGAAAATTCCATGTAGTTGGCTTTGCTTCAGTAACCACCATATTATAAAATTACATTTTTTAGAAACTCCTAGAGCATAAAATTTGTTTTGGAATAGGTACTGTTTCATTGTGTTTTCATCTCTACTTCCCATATTTCATCAGGTATAGGGCACCAGTTTACTTTAGACATCTTTGCTGAAGTAGCTGTCTMAGAAAGCACATTAATTTTTCATTTTTAATTATATTGGTAATTCACTATAACAAATAACTGCTGGCAGTGATCATTGAAAGATTTATTGGAATCTTCTCCTTATAAGTTATTTAACATCTGAAATAACTTAATTCTTCAGGGCTTTTTTTCAAGATCCTTCATTATTTCCCCTTTTCTTAATACTGTATGACTAATCATGCTTTTAAGAAAACAGATTAAATGATCCATTTAATCCTGGATCATACATTGTTCAATCAGAGTTATAGCAACTATCCAGACAGCCATTTCTATTGAAAATATAGAATTTTGGTGTCTTGCAATRAAGCAGTAACAGATGGAATTAAAATTACTAATGATTATACAAAAATTATGATGGGGTTATCTGCAAAAAAAAATTAGTAGCATGTTTTAAAAACCCTCATGACTTCTTTCTAAATATGTTAGATAAAAAAATAGATGAGCAAAAGAAGCACTCCTTTGTCTGTAAATCATGCCTTTATCCTGTTCAAATGATCTGATTTTTAATCTATGTTTATTCAGTTGCAGAGATATTGGATAAATGAAATTGGCTATAGGCAAAGCTGAAATGAGTCAGAAGTGAATATAACAACTTCGAACTGTTGCAAAAAAAAGAAAGTCCACAAACATCTTGCAGTGCAGATTCATTAGTAAAGACATGTAATTTGTAGGTCTCCTAATGCCTCCTCCTTTTTAGGTTTTTCAGCTGTGTGTCCATTGAGCTTTGATTTGAAAACTTTCCTTTTGGTAGCAATGCTGAATCACACCTGGAGGATTTGATGAGAAAGGAACTTGAAGACCTTTTTGTAATACACCAGTAAAGGCACAGGGAAGAAGGCATTTATTTATATCATAAAAAAAAAATATATACTCAAAACATACTCAATTTACTTAAARTGGCCATCTCTTATCCAAATCTAGAGGGTGAGGATCATTACCTCACGTCACTGAAAAAGCAATTATAACAAGGAACTGAATTTTACTGGAGTGTTAAAGGACTGAGAATTCAGTGGACTTCAGAAGGAATCTGCTGGGAGGGTTTTAGCTCTTCCAAGATGTTCACTATAGCAGAAAAACTAYCTTTGTGTTATGTATTTACTTATTCTGAGAATATTTTACAGCTTCACTTGTGCTGCTCTGGATGGAGGGAGCATGCCACTCCTCTTCATGCATTCCTGCCACAGAGACAGGAAAACGGGACAAAATATCTCTGTTGAGTATTAGCAGAGGGCTAGAGATGGTCTGCAGAAAATGCTAATATGGAAGGAAAAAAAAACAAAAAACCTGGATGTGAAGAAAAAAAAAACTTCATTTGAGCAGATACTCATATMTGATATGAGGTTGATATGAAATCTCAGCCATGAGATGGTTTTATGCCAGGACCTTGCTGGGAGGATTTTGATACACTTCAGTCTTCCTTGGTACAGCAAACTGAAATAGAAAATAATGTGAGGACATTTCCTTCTCTACATTTTTTTCTTTCAGGTTCAACATTAGTTTCATACGGCTTTTATTCATATGGTTGTCTACTACTTTCAAAACTCTTAAGCAGATGTTCAGAAATACTCTCAAAGAAATATTTAAGGAAAAAGGTTTCCTTTGGGAAGTTTATAAAGTCATTTAACAAGTAACTGAACTTTTGTATGGCATTTTCATCTAATCTGTCAAAACAGGTGAATCATTCTGAGGCCTTCTGAATACACACAAATTACCACAGATCCTGGGTTCTGACATTTCTCTATCATACATTAAGTTGTTTGGAGATAATTCAATATTCAGCAACACTCAGACTCACATTCCCATTCATGAAGAGGTGTTAATGTAAGAAGAATAGCTTCATAGCAAGATTATGAAATCATAGAATTGTTTAGATTGGAAAAGACCCTTAAGATCATCCTGTCTACTAACCCAGCACTGCCAAGTCCATCACTAAATCATGTCCCCAAGTGCCACATCTACATCTCTTTTAAATATCTCCAGGGATGGTGATTCCACCATTTCCCTGGGCAGCCTCTCCCAAAACTTCACAACCCTTTTAGTGAAATTTTTTTTCCTAACATCCAATCTAAAGCTTTCCTGGTGCAGCTTAGGCCATTTCCTTTTATCCTATCCCTGCTTACTTGGGAGAAGGGACTGATCCTCACTTGGCTACAACCCAGTGCTAGGGGGGGTCTAACACAGATCTCCTCCAAGCCTCCTTTTCTCCAGGCTAAGCACCCCCAGCTCCCTCAGCTGCTCCTCACAGAACCTCTGCTCCAGACCCCTCTCCAGCTCCACTGCCTTTCTCTGGCCATGCTTCAGCACCACAATGCCCTTCTTGTAGTGAGGGGTGCAGAACTTAACACAAGATTTGGGGTGTGGCCTCAGTAGAACTGAGCAGAGGGTGACAATCCATGCCCTGGTCCTGTTGGCCACACTACTGCTGATCCAGGCCAGGGTGCCATTGGCCTTCTTGGCCACCTGAGCACAGTGGGCTCCCAAAGGGCTGAAGATCTTTCTTATGCCACCTACACTGATATATTTCTCTGATACTTGGTCAAGTTGCTTAAACTTTTGGTTTCCCATTTTATGCATCTATGAAGTAGGGCGCGGAATCTCACGGGGATGCTGAGAGATTTTATTGCATGAATRTTTTACAAGTATTTTAACATTCTTGGATTGAAAAAAAATCATTGCAAATAATCATTTGCTTGCTTAAATACTCAATTTGGTATCCTTGGTGCTACAAGTAAACATTTTCTTATTCAATTTTTCAAATAATATTTTCCAAATAGTAAATCTTCACTCAACAGACCCCAACTCTACGGTGGGTTTTTTCCCTTCTTCAGCAACATTATGTATTATTATTTCCAAGGTGAAATCAATGGGCTAAATGTAAAGGCCAGATGCACAGTTTTTTTCTAAAACCAYCCACTGTAAACTCTGATTCTGAACYGAATCTCACCTATCAATCCTATTAAATGTTCTAAGTGACTTGAATGTCACTGATTACAATCAGGAAGGTAAAGAGTTCAGGTAAAAGAAGAAGAAAAGACATGCATGTGATAGTAAAGCTTTCTGGTTTCCTTTCAGAAATTTCTCATGGGGTTTGTTTGTTTTAAAACAACCAAGCAAGCATTTTAACCACATAGGAGCTCTTCTAGATGCAGGAAGAGATTTAAACTAAGAATTCATTACGCCTACCACAACAAACGAGAAAGAAAAAAAAAAACCAAAGCCAAGTCAGGTGAGAGAACTGATTAATTAAGTGGGCATGAAAACTGGAAGCTCTTTTCTTTTCAAATAGGAAATGCATATTTATAGAATAAGAACATCACAGGAATGAATGATAATCACACTTTTATGGTGTCTGGAGATTTAGGTTAATAAGCAAGGTATCATTTACACACGTAACCTTGCTGGCTGTTAAGTGAACTGCTGATTTGTCAACCCTATTTTGGAAGAAGATGATGGAAATGCATAGCTCAGGACTGCATATTAACCACATTAATTTTCTAATGTGTAACAACAAATGTCCTTCAGCTGCACATAGGATTTTTTTGAGGGGTTATATCCCTCATCTTGAAAGGCCTTTTAAAACACYTGTTTAACTACAGATAACTCTGTAGGGGAAACAAGGTGGCAAGGAAAAAGCAAAGCATACACACCAATGGAAGCACTTGAACCATTCTCAAGGGGRCTTATTTAAAATGCACACAACATCTGAGGAGAACCAAAAATAAAAAGAGCACAAGTTGTAAGACCACCTTTGAGGTGTTACCAGGAATTTTCTTGGCAGTTACACATGCAGATCTACTCCCAACCTCTCTGTAAATTGCCTCTTAATATAGAAGTAGTTTAGTTTTACAGACCAGAAGTCAATTTCATGTTTATATGCTCTATAAAACACAGATGCTCTACAGACTTCAAAAATTCTCTGTAGTAGAAATTCCCTTTGTGGAGGAGAGTGAATTCCCCTTCAGTTTTACTTCTTCTATTCCCTCCATCCCATCTCTAGCTGGACACTTAAGAAGTCAAAAAAAGTCCTACACATGACATATCCTACAACCCAGCAAAACAACTTGAAATTGGTAAAATGGTAACCCTGGCACTGGGCTCTCCAATTTATATTCAGCCACACACAGCTAATACATTAAATTCATATGCACATGTATTTTACATTAGTCCTCATGAGCTTGTGGCAATAGTTAACAGCTCAGAGTAGACAAAAGGTGTGTATGAGGAAGGACTTCCCTGGGCTTTTTTTTTTTTTTTTTTTTTTTTTTTTTTTTTTTAATTTTTTTTTTTTTTTTTTTTTTTTTGCTTTTGAGCAAATGGAAAAAGATTAGTCCGAGTAACCTTCAGCTGAGCTTTGAACTAAGTATTGTGACTTGTTCTGCAAAGGCCAGACATGCTTGTGCAACGTGATACCATTGGGAAAAAAAAATACAACTTTGTTGCTGAGACCAATCCACTTTGGAGCAAAGTTAAACAGGTGAGTTTGAATTTCCTCTGCGTAATTTTGCCTGTAATCCGGACTAGAAACTATGTATCAAAGCCAGTTTAAAAAATAGATACGTATTGTTTTGTGGCTTCTAGGTCCTGGTTCCCAGGCAAGACCTGCACACCTAATCTCAGCAGGTGTATTCATGTCCTGACTGTAAAAAAATTTCCCCTTCATTCAGTTCTTTTTGTTGATTTTACCACCAGAGGAGATAATCCAGCTCCACAGCTGATCACTTCTCTTTGCTTGTGGAGGTTTCCAGGCATCACGGAAGTTGACACTTCAATAAAGAGTGAGTTTCACTGATATTTTCCATATATTTTCTTTAGAATATTGTACCTAGGTGTTTAATCTACTTGGTAAAAAGCACACTAATAATGGTGAGAAAGTGCTCAGTTTTACTGGTATTTCAAAACATAAAAAGGGAAAAACAATAACTCCATTAAACATGCGGCAAAGAATATTGGGCACAAGAGCACAAATTGTGGTCACTTGTAATGATGTTATACAACTGGAACTTCACAATGCAAGAGACGTAAAATAACTGAAAATATGTACATAGCTGTAAAAGCTTCTACAATTTTACATTCTCATCATGACAAGAAAAAAAAATATACTATTTTAATAGTTGAAAATAAGTTGGAAAAAAATGAAATTTGCATCCATTTCAGTACATTTGTTGGCCATTTCTATAAAAAGTGAATTTGTCTTTGCAAATTGTCTGAGCAACCTCAGGAGCACTGAGAAGATCCCTGGGGAAGCCATGAAACGTGGGCTGCAGCACATTTAGGAAGTTTAGACTGTATGAATAGGGTTGAGTCCTAAGAGAGAGGTGGTGAAAAATGCAAAAGGGAAATCATAGGTTCACAGAATGGTTTGGATTGGAAGGGACCTCAAAGATGATCTAATTCCAACTCCTCTGCCATGGGAAGGGACACATTTTGCACAGAGCCCCATCCAACCTGRCCTGGAACACTTCCAGGGATGGAGCTTCTCCGTGCAACCTGTTTTAGTGCCTCACCACCCTCACAGGGAAAAATTTCATCCCAATATCCAATCTACACTTACTCTCAGTTTGAATCCTTTACCCCATGYTCTGTCACTATATGCCCTTGTAAAGCTGTTCCTCCGAAAAACGACAGGGATGCGTAGCTTTCTGTCMCGCAGGATGTATTTTAGGCCGCGGGCCGTACAGAAGGAGCCCTAAAAGCATTTTTAGCGTTTTGACCTTGTGACTTGAGCCCACGTAGAGCCGGGAGAGGGCTGGCGGGCAGCTCCGCAGGTGCGCCCGAGGAGCGGGGGACCATCGGACCGCTCCGGCCAGAGCCACCATGAGTATGGCAGCGTTAACCCTGTGGGAAAGCTGCTCCTCTGAATTCATTCTCTTTTCCTAGAAGGACCCCTCTCCCTTCTCGCTCCCCGCGGGCCGCCGCTCCCTCCCTTCCCGGAGCCGGTCCCGCCCCCTCTCCGGACGCGCTCGGAGCTGTCACCGCCCCCGCTCCCGCCCGGAGCCCCGCCCGCTCCGCTCCCGCTGCGCTGCGCTCCACGGCCGGGCCAGCGCGCCGCTCCCGCCCGATCCGCTGCGGCTGCTGCCCTGCCGAGGCGGGGACAGCGGCTCCTGCCCGCCGGGGAGGAGGCTCCCACCCGCGCTGAGCCGCCGTGCCGGTGCCCCCGCGCCAGGAGCAGCGCCGGAGCCGGCGGAATAGGCGGAATAGGCGCTCCGGCCCCCGCCGCTGCCCGGCGGAGCCAGCGGGGAACAGGCTGAGCAGGAGACCCGCGCATTGTGCGAGCCCGCATGGGCACGGCGCGGGGGCGCGGCCGCGGGGCTCCCCCGAGCCTCTCGCTCGGCCCCCGGCATCGCCCGTAGCCGTGAGGGATGCTTTTGTGCGCGGCCGCGGGCGCAGCAGCGGGTAGCGGCGGCTCCGGCGGGGCCGGGGCTGCGGTGGCGGGGCAGGTCGGGCGCTGCTCTCAGCCGCAGCCCTCCCGGCGACAGCGGCCGGGCGCGATGCTGAATTAGGCGGCCCGAGCCCTTGCGAGCGCGGGGGGTAGGTAGCAGCCCGCGGCGGAGCCGGGAGGGCGGGCAGGCGGCTCCCCATGGCGAGCAGCCGGAGCATCGAGCTGGAGCACTTCGAGGAGCGGGACAAGCGGCAGCAGCGCTCCGGGCCGCGGCGCGGCGGCTCCGGGTCCGGCGGCGGAGCGGGGCCGCGGGGCAATGGGCTGGTGCCCAGCCCGGCTCACAGCGCCCACTGCAGCCTCTACCGCACCCGCACCCTGCAGGCGCTCAGCTCCGAGAAGAAGGCGCGCAAAGCCCGCTTCTACCGCAACGGGGACAGGTACTTCAAGGGCTTGGTGTACGCCATCTCCCCCGACCGCTTCCGATCCTTCGACGCCCTCCTGGTGGAGCTCACCCGGTCCCTGTCGGACAACGTGAACCTGCCCCAGGGGGTCCGCACCATCTACACCATCGATGGCAGCAAGAAGCTCACCAGCCTGGACGAGCTGGTGGAAGGTGAGTGGGATGTCAGAGTCCGGCTGGAGGTGCCCGTGGGATCTGGTGGTGGGTTACGGGCGCTYCCTGGGCTGAGCTTTCCAGTCGCTGCCCGGATCAAAGTGGAGAGGTGGCCTTGCTGGAAACTGGCCGCCCCAGAGCCCTGGAGGGCAAGTGGCCGCAGTTTTCCACCGCTGTGAGGGGCGGCAGGGCCTCGTTTCCCAGTGTGGACCATCCACTTCTCCCGTCACCCCCAGTGCTGCCATCTGCATGCACTGGGCTTGACTCCAATGGTAGTTAAGCAGCAGGTGCTCTTTTCATCTGCAAGAACTGTAAAGTTCTTGGCTACCTTTCATTTGTAAAAGAGGGAAATGCTGTAATTTAGTTCTCTAAGTGTCATTGTTGACTCACGATGGCTTCAGCTCTCAGAGAAGCCCCAGTGTTGTGAAAAAAAGGGTATCTATACCCTACCACTTAYTGAAACTAACAGGTGTAAGGTCCTAGTGTCAAATGTGATCAGAGCCCATAATAGAGAGAATCATGTCTGACTTTTAAAACATGTTGTAGAATCAGATGTATTTCAGAATTGATCCTAAGTAACTTTCCATAATGGGACTCAGCTGCTGACATTGTACAGCCCTTGCAAATCTCAACAGAGCAGTGCTTCACTGCCTAAAAATGGGGCCCAAAGTGCTGTTTAATGAATGAAACATCTGCCCCTTGTTTGGGGGGAGTGATAATTATTGGAATGAGGAGCAGAATCTCCCAGTCTTTTCACGTGATGCCTTAAAATACAGTTCAAGCTCAKCATTGCACGCTTTCCAAAGGCCCTGGTTGTGTCGTGCACGCTGTGAGGTTCATCATGAATTCACACCTGCTGGTTGTCCTCAGGTATTTAAGACCTCAGCCACTGCAGTGTCCCACCCGGTGACTCTCTGTGTCAAGTGTAGCTGGTTTGCATTAATGGAGAGAGATGTCTAGGCCCTCCAATGCCTGCTGTTTCCCGGGCTTTCAGCTGCCTGTCCTTTGAGCTTTGGGTTGGAAGCTTTCCTTTTCAAAGCAGTGCTGAATCACACCTGGAGAATGTGATGGGAAAGGGCACCTGAACATCTTTATATGATCCACCCATAAGGGCACTGGGAGTTAGGGACCAGGTGCTCCACAGCATGGAAGAGAAAACRGGGACCTCAGCATTTGCTGTGTCAAGTGGGTCTCCCTCAAAAAAGGTGCAAGGAAGGGCACTTCCTGATAGTAACATTGTGCTGAGGATTTGTGTCATCTACCATAAGGCTGTCTACAGTGAAAACAGAGGRAAYATGAAATGGTGGTAGTWGAGTGAAATGCTGACCCTATGGTGATAAAAGAAATGAAGTGAGTAAAAAAAACTTTTTCATGATTTGGTGGTTAATTTAGAGATTGCTTAAGAAAATATGGTATGCTGAAGTAGTGACAGGAGGGAAAGGAGGGGAAACTGGCGATAATTTGTGGTGACTTTTAAAATGTTACATAGAAATTATATTAAGCTTTTATGACTTAAAACAAAGGCAGAATTAYTTGCTAGCCAGCAGTATAAATGCAGTGTATACTCTTACAGCTCAAAATTAATAACTGAAAGCAAAACTTACCCTTTGTCTCTTCAAATGCTCATTGAAAGCATAACCTTTGTTGTGGCTCTTTCCTGGAAGAATAAAGCAAAATAAATGTCACAATCAAAACGCCACTTCCAAGATTTCTCAATGAAATAAAAGCAGGGGGGGAAGAGTCCCAATTACTTAGTCATCTATCCATGACCAATACAACTCTCAAGCATCTTAAGAAAATCCTATAACATCATAATTGGATTAGTATGTTCTCCAGTTAGCATGCTAAAAACTTCACCAGTGTAAGACTAACCACACTGAAAAAAGAAAGTATATATAGGAAGAAAAGGACAGCAAACAAGTAGTGGATCCATCATTCCTTGAAATTATTTGAGTTTTTTGCCAGCTGTTTTGTTCTTGAGGTGCTGGAAGAGATTTGGTTTGGGTTAATTTTCTTTATTTCTCATGGTTACAGCACAGCAAACTTGAATTTCTGCTCTTTGATAAATACTTCAACATTGGTGTTATCCTAAACTTGAATTGCAGCGGCACTGTAAGTGATTTTGAGTGGTGTTTTGCTGTATTTCTTTTTAATATTTTCAGAAAGGAGAATAAAAAGTGCTGTAGTGCATGCCAGCCACAGGCTGAGCAGCAGACGGGCCATGGCTGTGTGATGCAATACTGAGCTCGCTGGTCTCTTGGCAAGCTCCCAGTGTTCCTGAACTGGGACATGGAGTCACAGCAGTTCAGGTTCAGTAGTGGCAGATCCATGCAGTGAGCAGAAGGTGAGTGCTCAGCAAACCTTGCCAAGCCAGCAAGATCTGCAGTAAAGCCCCTTCAGCTCCAGCCTGTGAGTGTGGCTCTTGGGCAGTGACGTGTCCCAGTGCAGGCAAGCTCTTTAAGGCTTATTTGCTGTTTATCTGGTTAGTATCTGTCTRGGATATAAAAGCTGGCAACATCAAATTATGTATCATAACGAGCTGAATTGAGTCACTGATAAATGTTATTTTGGAGTTTGGCTGTGTTTGGCAGTCTGTTCTACTGTTTGTCATTTTAGGAGGAAAATGGCTAATGCATAGACATACTGAGGATATCAAATATTGCTGTTATGGGTTGAGCCAGTTAAAAATTGGACTAGATCATGTTTATTAATCAAATATAGGAGCTCCATTTYAAGCATATTGCTTTTCTTAACTGGATATGACAATCAAAAAAGCACGCTCTGCTGGACCAGCCTGAGGCAAATATAATTTATATTCTCAGCCCCTGTAGATTAGGAAACATTATGGCTCATGAATTTGACAGTTTTCACTGTTTTTTTAGAATGGGAGGAGGGATGAATTTCATTGTCTGCTCCTGATCTGTTTGAGCAGGAAGATGCAGAGAGATATGGGGGTTGGGACTATTACGACTTTCTTACAGTTCTCTCTTTCAGCTTTACTCTCAGATATAACAACACTACTTTTTACCTTTGAATAGGAGAKTCCRTGTGTAATTTTGTACTTGCMCATCAATATCAAAAATGGAACASTAGATKAAATTTTRTTTTCTAMYAGAGTTAGCTATTTAAGTGTTCATCTATTTCCTTCAGTTTCCCCAAAAAAAGTATAGGCTTCCTAAAGCATGACACAATGGTAGTAGAACTGTGCAGCTCTGTAGTCCTGAGYGATGTGTTTTGGTGGGTGTTGGTCATGCTCTGTCTCTTTGCTTTCATTGTCTTGTTAGTGAAGGACAAGGAGRATCCTGATTGCCAAGGTCTGCTGCAAAGTTGGGACTTATTGTTGGATTTTGGGAGAGGAAACCAAGTGTACACTTTATTCCTGGAAAGAGAAGTTATGTTGATTTTGCATCTAGTGGGAATCTTTCTAGTTCCCTAGAAAAAAGGCTGAGGGTCTTTGTTCTTTCAACAACAATGCTTAATTAATGCAGTCCTTTATAAAATGTCAGATATTTTGTCTGCATGGCTGTGCACACAATCAACAGGCATCTCTAGGGAAGTCTTTGGGCAAGAGGTGGGAAGGTTCTGGATAGGGCAGTCCTTATACATGGCCAGAGTGTGTGGCACAGGGCGATATCAGATTAACAGACATGAGCTCTGCCTCGCTAATACRCAGTAAGAGAATGTGTTTTGAAATGAGGTGTTGAACAATCCGAGTTTTTTCTGCCTTAGACCATTGTTGTTACTGCAAATTGCATTTTAATCCTGCATAAAGTACCTGTGATTTTAGTTGGTGAATGCTGTTGTGTTAGGTCAAGAATTGTCTTCTCGGGCAAGCAGATGGTAACACAAAGTAAGCAGTTTGTATTTGCTTGTTCCAAAAGGTATGAATGCCCTCCTGTGCTAAAGCTAGAAACTGTAATGCTTAAAAAAAAAAAAAAAAAGCCAGAAAAAAAAAAAAAAAAAGCCAGGCAAATGTAGCAGATTGAACAATGAAGGGTGAAAAGGGAGGATGAAAGAAGGATTAAAAAACACTGAAAGCATATTCTTCCAAATATGTGTTCAAATCACTGTCGTGGCACAGTTCTGGAGCAATGAGGTGTGAATGTGAAATGTGGATGTAATCCTTAGTTCACTTCTCATCCTGGCAAGATAAGATAGTTCCACCAGCAGTCATCTCCTCCTTTCAGGAATGGGGGAATTGTTCTTTACCTGAAAAGGGTTATTCCCTTCCTGTGGAGCAGGCATGTTAGGTGTGTTTGATACCTGGTAACATTGACTGGTCTTCTGAGAGCTTTCACCCTTCCTGAGCGGGGGTTGAACCTCCAGAGGTCTCTGTTCCAACCCCTGCTCTTCTGTGATTCTGTGACAGCCTGTAGGAAGCTGTTGTCTGCACCTCTTGTCTAAATAAAGTTRAAAGAGAACTAGTAGCAGTTAGTCATCTGCTAGAATCCTGGTTGTCATCCCAGGTTTTAAAAAGTGGATAGGGARCTCTAAGTGCTGTAGATGAGGAAAGAGTGTGACTTACAGAGCATTATTAAAGATGATATGAAAGTGAATTGTAAGAAACTGATGAGGAGGGAAGTTGCTCAAAGGAAGGAAGGAAGGAGAAATTGAAATAACCTAATCCTTCATAAAAGGGGTTGTTTTATTTTTAGATCAGTCATATATGCTGTAAATGCGCTGCTCCGGAAATCTGCTTGTGTTGCAGAACATGGAAAGGCTCCTGTGTTTCCTAAAATTGCAAGGTTAGTAACCCTTATAATGACCTTGCTGAATGGAATAAGCCACTTTTGGTACCTTTGAAATGAAAGAGTTGCACCCAAAGAAGCTGAGGAACATGAGGTGAATAGGTGAAATCTATCTAGATATCTGCCTTGTCATATGGGACTCACAGGGGAGCACATGCTCAAAAAAAAATGGGAACTGTTTTCCTTCACTAGGGATGTTTTTACCTGTGTCAGCTGTATCAKTTTTTGTTGTGCCATTTAAAAAGTGATCCTTTATATGACTTTCAGGAGRTGGTGGCTATTAACCTTTGCAAAAAACAAGCCAGAAAACCTTGTTCAGATACTTTTGTTTCAAATATCCCTACTGAGGATTTTTGAGTGTTGCACGTTCAATCCATTCCTTTTGCCTCTCACTATGTGGCATATCCACAGCTGGTTTATAATCTAAYGCTAGGGAAAACTAAATATCTGGAAGTATTTCTTTAGTGGTCTCTATTCTTTAAGGACAAAACGTCTGGATGTTTTTCAATTATTCATTAAGTGTCTGTCACTGAGGTTTGGCTCACAAAACTTGTGCTGTGAAGAACCCCAAATGGTCAGACMGTTGTGTTCCCTCAAAACTGCACATATCGCACTTGTGATACCAAAGGGCAGATTGCATTCTACTTTTTTATTAGTGCCTAATATTGCGTGGCTGAATTTAGAATAGTTCATGTAGAGTTATAAAATAAAAAGGGTTGAAAGAGACCTTTGAGA